>NC_046659.1:35631782-35660974 GCF_010883055.1 Belonocnema kinseyi
GTAGAACTGGGACCGAGAGAGTCGTCTTGGGTTTGTGTTTTTATAACTAATGAATAATGCATTTATAATTTTGAGCCTCTTCTAACTTGTGTGTTTGTGTGTGTGTGTGTGGGATGTAACAATAAAGACGTTTTACCCAAGATATTCCATAGCCTCTATATTAATTTTAACAAAAGTCAACAAATTCGAACATTAATTTGAAAGGAATCGGTGAGTTATTAAATGAATTTTCGGGTTACGATTTATTCGGAACTTACGTCAAAAAACTAGAACTGGTGCGCACGAGTTATTCACTTGAAGATCCCTAGTTGAACAGTTTAATTAGTTCGATATTAAATGGTCGGGCACTTCAATGGTTTCATTCAAAACCAAAGCAAATATTTCGAGCGTGGATGAACTTAATGAAAAAATGAATACCATGTTCGATCAACGTGCGAATAAACTATTATTACGCCGTGAATTTGAAAAACGGAGGTGGAATGCTAGTGAAGTTTTTAGCGATTACCTCCACGACAAAGTGATTTTAACTAATCAAGTGCTGTTACCGGAGAAAGAAATGATGGATCATATAGTGGACGTTTTATCAGATCCTTGGGTACGGAACCAGGCTCGCATGCATTGATTTAGAAACGCGAATGATTAGTGAAGGCATTTTAAAACATCACGTTGCCTATTATTGGCGAGAAAACTATAGGCATATGCCTTTGAATCTTAACAACTCAGTAAAAAAAAGCTAGCGCAACAAAAAAAAGTCATTTAAAGGCTGAAAGTGTTCTACGTTAATGAGCTTGAAGACGTTTATTTCAAAAAAATTTAGTGCTTAGCAGATAAAAAATGTAAAAAAAGTAAGGATTTTCGGGCACATTTAAGAACAGTCAAGTTTAGAGTAATATTTCTTATACAAGGGGCGATGGGAAAAATTTGAAAAAATTCATGAGTATTCGGAAAACTATAATTTTAAAAGATCTGTACAGAAACGTGGGAGAAATGCAAAAACCGAGCGCGCAATGCGAGAACTAACAATTGCGCGCACTAGGTGCACTCAAACTTGCGAGCTAAGCTCTTTTAACAAAAGAGAATTTACAATCACAATGTTACAGTTGTGGATGCTTTGAGTTTTAATTTTAAAACGTCTGTGCACGAATGTGGAAAAAATGCAAAGATTGAGCGCGTCGGGCTAGGTAAATATATAATCCAGCTCGAAGCGCGAAAACCAACAGCAGCGCGCCATAAGCGCGCTGAAACTCGCGAGGGAAGCGAGCTGCTTGCTCAGCAATCAGATTTTGGTTTGTTTATATAACTGCATAACTGTCTGTGAGTGGCGGCGCTTCTTCTGAAAATAGCTCTTTGAAGTATTTAAATTGCTCAACAATGCTACTACCAGCAATATAATAATAAAACAGAAGAGGCCAGAAGATGTTTAGAACTTTCTCATTGTTTTTAATTTTTAAAATTTATGAAATAGTATTCACCTAACCTATATTGAATATTCGAGATATGAATGATCACTCTTCGACGATCAGTCGCTAGGACGTGTTTTTTTAAGAGCGAGTTGAAAAATTGGTCCAAGACGTGACCGATTATTCTCTTTTGGGCATTAAATGAGCCTTAAGTGAGCCTTCAATTATGGCATAGGCCTTACGCTGTTTAGACAAAGTGTCATTTCCAGATTTACCCACCTAGCAAAAAACGGTGCGTGCAATAATGCTTGTGGAGTAAACCGTAACTATCACTGCTATTAGACTGACAACAGCTGCTCTGCGTACTACTTTCACGCGCCGGAACGGTTGTGGTGCGCACGTAATGGTTCATGCGAGCGCTGCAACAGTTTCTGCTTTCCTCCCATTCGTAAGTTCTGCGCGACCGCAGCGGACTTGACAGTAACGGTCGCGGTAAATTCCTCTCCCTGTTACGAAACCGAGAAAATCGACGAAAACTGTTCGAATCATTATTCGCATGTATCACGGATTCCAGTCCATTTTCTGCAGTTTGTTACATTCTCATTCATGAGAGTGTAATGTAATCTTCCAATTTTTCGATCTTTGATTTTTAGCGAATCTTTACGTTTTGGCACTCACAGAATCCGAAAATCATAAAATTTGGTCGGTATCTGCCTCTATATAATGACACCTGAATGTTGTAGCAACGCTAATTTTTGAAGTATTTTTTCAATCGAGTCAGCCTTTGATACACCTCGTAAGGTTCCCGAAATTAAGGTTAAGTTTGTTAAGCAGATATTTCGAGAGCTTTTTTTAAAATTTTGAAAATTTTAAAAACAGGAAAAAAGAAATATTTTTCAATAGTTCAAGAAATATCAAGCTAACTTTTTGTTAGATATAAAATATATGTATTTGCACCTTTTCGTAGGTGCCTCACACAGAAAACTAATTCTTTGTAAGTAATTTCGGAATAAAAAGTAAATGTGTAAATTGGAATAAAATGAATTTATTCAGCAAAAAATTGAACAGAATGACGTAGTCAGAGGATCAAGCAAGACTATTGACACCTCCATTGCATGGGGTTCCTTAAGTAACTCGTCGTTGTTTACAGGGAGGTTTTGGTTTCGAAACGATTTCGTAGATTTATAACAGTTAATCATCAACTCTTCGAGATACATACGACACTTAAAAGCGCATGTCGAAATAAGTGTTCAGATCTGGCCGATCGTAAATTATAAAGTTTCTTATCTCGTAGAAAATTTTATTTGTCAGCCAAGGCGACTTGAGAAAAAAAAGGGCATAAGATTTCAATGCTTTTTCCGGCATAAACACTCGCTAAAATAATTCGTTAAAATATGATATACTAACAAAAGTATGAATAGTTACTTTCAAAAATACACGTGCACGTGTTCAGTATTTCGAAGCTATTCTCATGAAATTTTTTAATCAAACAAAAGTTCAAAAAATTGGATCATTTTCCAAAATATACAATTTTTGTTTTTGAGAAATCCGTAAGTTTGAAACTTTGTTTTTAGTAGATTTGAACAAGGCGTAAAATTGATCTCAATTTGAAGGCATTTTTCTGGTCCTTATATAAAGTTTTGTGCAAATCTTTCTATACCGAGCCATCTCAGTATGTATCGTCAATAACGGATCATGGGCGAAATTGTGGTCAAATGCATGATGGGGGAACCAGCAGTTTAAAGAGGTATCCGAACAACCAGCACGTCAGTGTAAAAGTACATAAAAAGATTTCTAAAGGTAACGACTCTATGATCGATTTCCAGACGCCTAACATGATGCCCGAGTGCCTAACCACCTGAAGAGATATAGATGTTATCAATTTGATTCGCTGTTTTAAATCCCTTGCGATGATGTTCCATCAGTCAAAAAATTGGGTTTATGATGTATAGTTTAGAGTTCGTCTATTACTGTTGTTGTTCTTACACATCGGGCGCGAGCATTTAAGGTGACATTAGTTACTTCTGGAACCTTATTTAGGCTGATACCAATAAGCAGAAAATTTCAGACTTAGTTTCGTCAGATTATAATATGTCAAAGAAATTCGCTATTTTTGCTTTGGATTTTTGTTGCGAACCTTTCTACACGGGGACATTCCGGTATGTATCATCAGCCATGGGCGCATTGTATAATTTTGTACGTTTAGGGCCACTTTATTTTTCTAATGCATTTTAGCCTGCTAAACTAGATAGACTAGTTTAGTATGCCTATAATATATGATATATTAAGTATACTGTAAAACAAATTTCTGGTAATTTTCCCAATTTCAGAGTAGGTCCCATTATTACCTTCTCTCAAAGTCACGTTTTCACTGACAATAGCGAATATCTACTTTCAGTATGGAATTCAACTTTGAGGTTATGCACGTTTCCAGACAGCTTCTGTAAAATTACTTTATGTGCAGACTCTCATGTAGTGAATTAAATGTGTAGAGTCGACCACCTAAATTTAATGTCTACACCTAATGTACACAGTTCTACAATTTGTCGATCCAATATGTTTAGAAAAATGTAGACCTCAATTTTATTTTTTAAATTACTTTTAGTTTACAATATTATAATTTTTAATCTTCCCATTTTAAAGTATTCAGATTGAAAATCTCATGCCTTTGAAATTTACACTTATTACACTAATTAAAAAAAGTTATGAAGATTTCCATATCAAAGAACTTTAGTGTTCTTTATTCATAATGTGTCTCCTAAGGGTTTACATGACCACCGATTCTTACAAGACCATCTACAAACTTTAAATTATCTTATCCTAACTATTTATAAATATTTACAACTATTTACATCAATTTTTATATCTAGATCCTTGCTTCTATATTATCTAAAGCGCCATTTTATCGTCGAAAGAGAGAGCGAGCTATCGAGTGCGAGAGAGTGAGTGAGTGAAAACGAATGCATCCGCATCTAAATATGCTTATACTACTACATAATCACGACTTACAGATATTTTCGCTTCTAATCTGACCTCCTTAAGTTTCCTTTATCTAACACTCCTCGCCCATCTCACACGGTGTCCAAGAATGAAATTTAAATCAAATTTACAGTACTGTACATTTTATTGTTTCTATAGTTTCTTATACATATTTCAAAAAGATTTATATCAAAGTTAAAATAATCGGTAGAGCATTTTTTTATAAATAAAAAATAATGCTGCCAAAATTTGAATTTTGGATTTTTTAAGAAAATTCCAAAAATTCAAAAAGCAACATTTTTCTTTTCATGAAATTTTTTCATATCGTGCGTTATTTGGCTTAAAATGTTCATTTTCGTGGTTTTTTGGAATTTCGTAAATGCTATAACTCTTTTAATTTTTGACTTTATGGAAAAAGTCATTAGGCTAAATTGTTCAAATTTTTGAGTACTATGAATAACCGTACAGAGTCTATATGTATGTATGTATGTATGTATGTATGTATGTATGTATGTATGTATGTATGTATGTATGTATGTATGTATGTATGTATGTATGTATGTATGTATGTATGTATGTATGTATGTATGTATGTATGTATGTATGTATGTATGTATGTATGTATGTATGCATGCATGCATGCATGTATGTATGTATGTATGTATGTATGTATGTATGTATGTATGTATGTATGTATGTATTCATGTATGTATGTATATGTATGTGTCTGTCTGTGAACTCGATGACTTTTGAAAAAATTAATCTTTTAGGTTGGCGTTTATTACACTCGTTTAATGTTCTAAACTAAAGGTCAAGTTAGTTAGTCAGCCATTCAAGCAATTTATCTTTATGACTTTTTTCATAAAATCAAAAATTACCAGAGTGATAGCATTTAGAAAATTCCAAAAACACACGATAATGAACATTTTAAGCCAAATAATGCACGTTATGAAAAAATGTCAAGAAAAGAAAAATGTTACTTTCTGAATGTCCTAAAAGATTATCATGACAACTATTAAAATTTAAAATAATCCAAAATTCAAATTTTGACTATTTTTTTCAATTTATAAAAAAGTGCTTTACCGATTATATTAGATTTGATATAAATTCTGTTGAAATATGTATAAGAAACGATAGAAACAATAAAATTTACAGTACCCGAAAATTTGATTTAAATCTCATTCATGCAGTTCTCGCCCAATCTATTCTCTTTCTTTTCCTAATGCTCACCCTCCATTAACTTATTTTATAATCTGAATCTTGTTATTCTGTTCCATCTTCTCTCACCACGTCCCTTTTCTGAATATTTTTTTACTGCTTCCTTTTTTATTTTATGTTTTTATTTATATTTTTTTTTAGCTTACCCCTAAATCTCTAGCAGTTAAGAACTGTATTCTGTCTTCTTCCCATCTTGTTAGCTCTATCGCCCTCCCTGTCCTTTCTTCTACAACCGTTAAACACTTTTTTGCTAGACTTCCTCCCTTTTCGTTCCATAACTTCGTCTCGAATTGCCATGCTCTACTTTCCGTTCTAGTATTTAATTTGTCCCTTTGTGATTATTCTCTCACCACATATTGAGCCGTCCTCCAGTCTAAACTCCAGCGTCCACTTTATATACCTTTCTCTTAAACTATTAATCACTTTCCTTTCCTTCCATCCCCATTTCTCCGCTGCATAAACCTTTTCTAACCCTCATTATTTTGATTATTTCTAAATTTTAATTACATGTTTTCTCATAAACGTATTTCTCCAATCCCGTATTTAATTTTGTCATTCCTTCTTCATCATGTGCCAGCAATATTATATCAGCCGCGTATAAAATTGTTTATGCATATCATTTATTATCCCATCCAGACTCCTCTCCATCCTTTTCACTGAACTTCTTCTTCTATGTATGAGATTAATATAATAAATTAAAGTAGGCTCAGAGGGCATTCTTATCCCACTCTTATCATTAACCAGAAACTATCTTCTACTTGCTCTTCTACCTTTAAGTTGCTCTTTGTGTCTCTGATAATGTTTTATTCTCTCTTTATTAGGCCCTCTCGTATTCCCTCTTTCTCTATAACTTTTTCTATCCTAACTGTCCAAGGAGTCAAACGCCGCCTTGAAATCCAGGAATATTGCTATCATTGCTCTTTTCTCGCTTTTGACATATCAGATAATTCAAAACATATGTATATTTTTTCTTCAACTTTTTTCTTAATTCTCTCCAACGAAACAGCTACATATACTTTGCACAATGTTGGAAATAGCGTCACTCTATTACACATTATCCTAACACCTTGACTATTTCTTCCCTTGTTATGTCCTTCTCCTCTTCTTTTTCTCTACCATACTTTCCTCCTTTCCAAAGTTTTCGCTTCACCCCTCCTAGAAATAGATAAAATATTTGTTTCCATTCTACCACCTCAATACGCCGGCTTACTCTTTTTCTTCTTTTCCTTCCTCTTTTTACGAATTACTAAACCTCTCCTTTCCTCTTCTCCACTATTTTTCTCTTTTCTCCTTTTTCTTGATTCTTTTCTATACATCATTCTTTTCTACCCGTGACTGTATTTCCCATTCCATTTTGATATTTTCCCGGTGCAGCATTATCCCGGTTTTCAGCAATTTCTAGTTTTTCAGGGTGGATCCTACTTCTACCTTATCTTCACTGCTTCCGCTTTCAGCCCTATTCCTCTTCGTACTTATGCACGGTTTGATTAAGACCAAAATATATGCCATTAATCTCTCCGTTTCTACCATTTTTCTACATTATCCCATCCCATCTGTCTCACTTTTCGGCGAACAGGACACTTCCTCGCCTAAATCAATGAAAACGATTCGAAACATCCTCTGTCCGTATCGTCTTACGTAACCAATCAGCGTTACCTAACACTCTCATGCCGGAAACGGAAGTCTACAATTTAGTTTACAATATTTTAATTATGACTTATTATATTTTCGAAAAAAAAAATTATTTTATTTAGGTTTGACAGCTTATAAATTTTATTTTAAATCAGTTTTTAAGTTAAAAAAATATTTATTAATCATACATTACAACAATAAATCTCTTTGGATAATGGAAATTATGGTTATTATTATTACTTATTATTGAATCCTGAGCTCTAATTCGTTTTCATATTTAAATTTGAACCAAAACTAGTTTCTTTTTTACATATGAAATGTGATACATAATTTTTAAATATAAAACTTGAATTTTTCTAAGCTTTATAGTCATTACAATGGAAAGTTTTACAAAAACTGACTCACTGCATAAAATGACAAATGACGTACGTAATTAATCCTATGTATATCATTAATAAAATTGCTATAGATTTATATTGTATAATTTGAATAAGTTTAGTGTTTTTATAACTTTATAGAATGTTCTCCTTATAATTGGTTCCCCTGATGATTAAAACGGCATGTTTCCGAAACTTTAGGTGTTAATTCTATAAAACTCGTCCGAAAGAGTTGATAAAAACATCTCTTCTCAATTATTCCTACACGGGTTACTCGGACGTTGAAGATCTTCTTATAATAGAAATTACACCTTCAAACCAGTTTAAATAAATAATGTGATATTGTTCAATTTATAAGCTTGTCGATATTCAAATTTTAAAAATGTATGTTTACAAGTGATTTTAATCATTTCTTCTATTATTGCTATTCCTTCCAAAATATCTTCTTATTTAATTCATCAGCACCTAGCACTTATTTTTCCTAAAATTTTTATAGAATAATTGAATAAACTATCTAATTTTTTTTAATTCGTCCTTCAAATCCTTCAGCAATTTTTTTTATATGCTGCTTGTAGTAGCTTATCGATGTTAGAAAGTAAGGAATTTTCAAACAACAAAAAAACGTTTACTTGTGTTCTGCATTTTTTTTAAATTTTGACTTTAAAGTTGGTAAACAATATATCTTTATTGTCGATTATTAGAATATTTCCACCTATAGATATTCTGTACTAATTTTAGAATTAAAAAAATCACGAAGCCACTGAATGGTTATTCCTTGCACACGCGAACGAGGTTTAAAATCACTTCTGGCTGTTTTCAGCAATTTACTAGTCTGACAGGTGCCTAATACAAACAAGTCTCCCTAAATGGGAGAAAAGATCCTAAGCACATTAGCAAGTTGAGCCATTTCTATCAAAGAAAGAAATTATTTGCTTGTACTCATACAATTTTACCGTGGCAGACCTCCTTAAGCGGATTTATTAAAGTTATAAAGAGAAATATAAGATTTATTTCGCAATGTTGAATATTTTTGTCTGATTTCATGCATACGTCATTTGCATATTAGTCCCTCGGATTACATGAAGCCGGTTTTTGGATAAAATGTTTATATTTTGTTTAGTAATAAAATTGGAGAGAATAATATAGAAAAATTGCAGTGATACTCAGTGTAACCGTATGTGCATTTTCGGAGTACAGTCCATCGACCCACGTAAAACTCACGAGGCAGACTCCCTGGAGCGCAGTGAATTGCTCGTAAATCATGACCCTCTCATTCTTAAGAGATGCAGACTGGTTAAAACTGAAATAATAAGCGTTACTAAATTAATTATCAGTTTTTTAGTTAATGTTGTGAGAAAATCTTACTAAAGCAGTTAGTAAACGACTTCGCCCGATACAAATTATCATTTTAATTTTGTGCACTTGAATTTCAAATATGAGGTTGAAGATGTAAATGGTAAATAGTTTTGTTAAATTGTGTTATGGAAATAAGAAAGAGACAAATGCAAGATTAAATTCAACATCGTATATTATATGTGAAAGCAGAAAACACAAATTAATTGACCGATAGAACGACAGAAAGAGCTCGACGTCTCGAAAGGAAGTACCTGCTCTTCAATACAATAAGCTCAACCACCCTAAAGGACACGCTAGGTAAACACTTCAAAGTTCGCATTTCAGATTTCTAATCCTAAATCCAAACAGTAATCATAATTTAAAATCTATAATAGTGTCCCAGTGAATATAAATTTAACACTTACACTGGCTGGTCACTAATGAACTTTACACTTGATCTACATTCCTTAATCCTAATTTTGTAAAATTGGTCTTAATCTAACCATTTGTTAACGGCTTGGTAAAAACATCAGCTATCTGCTCGTTACTTGGTACATAGTCTGCGAGTACTGTTTTTGCCTGGGCAGCTTCTCTTATAAAAAACAATTTAACCTCTATATGTTTTGTTCTGTGATGTACTTCAAGGTTTTTGATAAGTCGAATTGCGCTTTGATTGTCCATGAAGATGGGAGTCGCTGTTTTGATTTCCTTTTTCAACTCCGTTAGTAAATGGCGAATCCAAATCGCTTCTTTGGTACCTTCACATCCTGCCATGAACTCTGCCTCTACGGTTGATAATGCAACATTTGGCTGTCTGTGGCTTCTCCAGGTAATCGGGCCGCCCCTAAGAGAAAAACGAAGCCTCTAGTAGATTTTCTAGAATCAATGTCCCTACTAAAGTCTGCATCAGTATATCCATTCAGAGTTGGATCGTTGGCATTAAACACTATTCCCAGTTTAGGAAATTTGTTTAAATATTTTAAGATTCGCTTAACTGCTGCTATATGACTCTCATCAGGGTTACTCATGAAACGACTGATTTCTCCCCCTTCATATGAAATATCGGGTCGAGTAACTGTCGCAGCATGCATCCGCGATCCCACAGCTTCGCGATAAGGAAAATCCAGCTTCACAACATTAGTCGCTTTTCTTAGGAAAACATTTGGATCGGCAGGAATATTTTTGAAACAAGCCTCCGTCACGTTAAATATATTCAATATCCTTTGAATGTAAGCTTCTTGGCTGAAGTGCATCTCACGTTTTACACAATTCCTGGTGATTTGGATGCCAACATAGTAATCACCGTCACATTGATTAACTTCTAAATTTTTTACAAGGTGCTTTAGAACCTTTTCTTGGGTATCTTTGGATGTCGATATTATCAATCCATTATCTACATAGACTATTAAATAGACTATTTGACTGTCTACTTTACCGGAAAAAACACAAGTATCAGCTTTGCTTTGAAGAAGGTAGAGTTTTTTTAAACAATTTGTAACTTTCGTGTTCCACACTCTTGACGATTGCTTCAATCCATACAAACTTCTATTTAATCGACAACAATTATTCTTTTGAT
Organism: Belonocnema kinseyi; assembly: GCF_010883055.1. Classification (NCBI taxonomy): domain Eukaryota; kingdom Metazoa; phylum Arthropoda; class Insecta; order Hymenoptera; family Cynipidae; genus Belonocnema; species Belonocnema kinseyi. Next base: position 35,642,300 of record NC_046659.1, read on the forward strand.
TTCCCTCCAGACCTTCCGGAAGTTCGATGAACACTTCTTCTTCAAGGACGCTACTTAAAAAGGCAGTTTTAATGTCGAATTGACCTATTTCTATGTCATCGATTGCTGCTAGTGCTAATACGGTGCGTATCGAATCGTATCGCACCAATGCGGCAAATGTTTCCTTGTACTCTATACCTTCAATTTGTGAATATCCTTTCACAATAAGTCGCACTTTCACTTGAACGTCGTCACTTCCTGGTCTAGATTTCATTTGGAATAACCATTTTCATCCAACAGCTGAACGACATTCTGGCAAAGCCATCAAATCCCATGTTTTGTTTTCTTCTAAAGAGCGTAATTCTTCTTCCATTTCTGTTTTCCACAATTCAGCATTTTGTGCCTCAAGTTCCTTTGAATATGATTAAGGCTCTGTGATCCTAGTAGATAAAGCGGTTTCTCCATATCTTGAGGACGGCTTGATGTTCAGCGCAGGTTATATCGAGGTTTTGGTGCTTTAGAGCTTTTATTCGATTCAGGTGCTTTATCTTCGACCATAGAGTGCATTTCCTTTTCCTTAGCGATATCTCGCTCCTTAGTGGTTTGTAAATCAGTCGATTTCATTCCTATTTTATCTTGATTAGTTTCTTGCTCCTTATTGGAAAGCAAGTCAATACGTGTCTCAATGGAATCTGTACCACTTTCTTGAAGAGAATGGTTATTTTTAAAATCCTGGATCTGGTCAGGTTTGTTCCCTTCTTCAAAATGAACATCAGAGGTAACTATAAAATTTTCCAGTTTCCGGGTGAAGGTTTCTTTCCAAACCATTGCTCGTACGGGGTTTTATCTAGATTTTTACTTGTAGGAGTTCTATTAAGGGTACAACCCACTTTGAACGATAAAAAAGCCTATTTTTGCGAATTTTCTCAAAGAATACTATGAAATATATTGGTGTAAAAGTTGAAAGGTTTGATAAGTAAAGTATAAAAATGTAAGAAAAAAATTTTTGCACTGTTTTTTTTTCTTCAGTCTTTATACATTAAAACTGTAGCTGAACATAAGGCCATGATTTTGAGGTAGTTAGAAGGGAGGCATAGTATCTCAACAACGGCTTATCTGAAACAAAAAAATCCAAGTGTTTAAGTTTCAGTATGTCAGTAGCTGGAAGATGAACTATGGATATTGATTTTTATCAATAAATGACAAAATGGCGGTCGCAATGAAATTTTGTTTTAAAACGCTTTTTTTGCACTGATTTCAGTGAAAAGATAGGTAAAACTCAAAATTATAACTCGCCTGTAGTCCATTTACCGTCTTTTTGTATGTAGAATATATGGTTAAATTTTTATAAGAATCGGTCTATTCGTTTTACAGAATTCTTGCCTCTCGTTCTAAAAAAAAGTTGTTTTGAGAAAAACGTGTTCAAAGTTTTTTTTTTAAATCATGAAAAAATCTTACCTAAATTTAATCAACGATGCCTGGACCGTATATACCGCCTTCTTCTTGTTCCTGAACTTCAATTTCTTACCATCTTGCTTGTTTTCGTTTCGTTCTGGCCTGTTTGGATGGCAATCGGGCTGAGTTTATTGCCTAATACCCCCATTATCTTCAAAACTGGCTTATAACCTTCCTTGTAGGTGCAAACCGAAGTTTTGCATGCTATCTCGATAATTTGTTTGCCATTAAACATTTACTTGGGCGCCATATCCCATACACACTTATTAAAACTTTCATTGTTATTTTGTGTATGGCCCCCCAAGCACCGTTCGAGCAGCTCCGTTTTCGTTGAATCCTCGTAAATCGGTTTTAGTAACTCACGGCTCACCGAAAAATTCGGTATAGTCAGTAATTTCTGTACCATGAACAACTTTATTTAGAACCATTGTTTTAATAGTTGCTGGATTTATGTATCCCATTCTTTCGTGCCATATTTGCAAAGTAAGAATTCTTGCAGCGTTAGCTCTTTCAGAAACGTATGGCCGGAAAATTAGTCTATATCGCTGAACTTGGTCTTTGATTATATTGCGACTATTTTGTTACTTTTCTCGTCAATGAATTTGCATAGTTCACCACTTGAGATTTGAGTAGATCCCATAGATGTAGCGACTTGAGTAGAGAATAAGTTTCGTTTTAGATCTGGAACCCACAAAACATTTTCGATCCTTCGAAGCTCCCACTGATTCCGTATCCATGCCTCTACGAACACTGTCCCTATTTCGTCTACAGGTAGTTTGCGATCATCCGCAACAAGCGAATGATCATGTGTGGTTTGAATCACCAGAAGCGGCTAACCAGATTCCAACACCATTTGCAGCTTTCATATAGGAAAATAATTGTCAGAGAACAACTTTTTCGGATTTTGAGGTTTTCGAACCATTTTCATTGTTCTTTCTCCTTTTCGCACACTCGTTCCCAGTGCCCCATCTACCCGCACCCAAAACATCGCTAACCCTTTTTTTGCAATCACAAAGGTTCTCTTTCGTGAAGGACGATGCTGTTGAGGCATTTTTGTACTGAAGGCATCTGCGGAAGTGTCAGCTTCATCATTTTTATTAAGCTGATCTTTCTCAAGTTTTAACCTTGCCAGTAAACTGTTGAGGTCACGACCCTCTTTTATGTTGTACCCGACCGTTTTGAATTTTCAGAAACGCGACATCAAACGGCTTACGATACGAATCATTTTGATGTTTTCTGAAAGCTTTTCTCCTTGATCCTGTATTTCAGCTGCAAGCTGCATAACCTCATACACACCTGTGGTGACGGTATCGGTCTCTTTTATTCTTAGGGCAAAGTATTCCTCGTATGGTGGCATAAAGCTAACCTCACTCTTTTTTCCGTGTATAGCCAACAAGGAATCCCAAATTTCTTTTCAAGATTTTGAATTCACAAGGAGTTGTGCTTGATCAGGTTCTAGGGTCGATATCAGGATGGCCATAGCTCTTCTATCCCCTCTGATCCACTTAGAGGGATGTTGCTCTGGTTTCTTTTTAGTTCCATCAACTATATCAAGAAATCCGTGACTGCGTAGAAGTGTCTGAACGTGGAACTTCCAAAGTTGATAATTTGCACCATTAAATCGATGCGTAATTGGCATACTTTCACCTATCTTTAACAGACTCATCTCAAAGGATACACGGCTTACGAGGCTTGCACTCGATTTACGTTGTTCACTTTGTATACAAAAAAAAAAAACTTGCACGGTTTACGAGGCTTGCACTCTATTTACGTGGATTACTTTGTAAAAAACAAACTCGCGGTTCCTGAGTCCATAACCTGTTAAGTTGTGTTATGGAAATAAATAAAAGACAAATGCAAGATTAAATTCAACATAATGTATTATTAATGAAAGCAGAAATAACAAATTAATTGTAACGACAGTACGATTTAAAGAAATCGACGTCTCGAAAGGAACTACCTGTTCTTCAACACAATAAGCTCAACCACCCTAAGGGCCACGCTAAGTAAACACTTCAAGGTTTGCATTTTAGATTTCTAATCCTGAATCCAAACAGTAATCACAAAATCCAATCAATAATAGTAACCCAGCGAATACAAATTTAACAACCTTATCCTTATATAAAGCAGTAAATATCACTTCGCGAGTTTCCAAGTTCAAATCAAGGTTTTAAGAAAATATTTAAAATAAAAAGAAACACCGCTGTCCATATTATTCTTATTTTCTGAGCACTTTATTCACACTTGCAAAATTTTTATTTCAGCTCTTGTGGAATTTGTCAAAAAATTTATATTTATATTTAGAATGTTAGTTATTACGAAGAAACCAAAAACTATACATCCTATCCGAAAATTATTCATAACAAATTTGTATGCGTTTTCACTCTTTTTGTAAAAGCAACTTTTGTCTATTGTGTCGTTTCTCAAAAAATTTCACTTTTTTTATTTAGAAAGTTTTTTCCGATTCAAACAAAAACTGCGCATCCTATGAAAATATAATCAATGACATATTTGTAGCTCTTTTTTATGAACAAATTTGGTCTTTGACATCTTTTTCTGATGCATGCAATGTAGAATTTTCGACTTTTTTATTATTTTTTGTTCGACCAATATTGCATTGTCGACGTTTCGAAAAAATTTAAACATTTCTTGCGATAATCTTGTACGACTTTTAAACAGAAACTTTCTTTTTATCGAAAGAAAATAATAAGGATAAATCGACCGAGTTTCCCAGTTCAATATTTTATTCTGTCATTTTTAATGCTGTTTTTTACAAATAAATCAAAAAGTTCGAGTCCTATAAAACAGTGCCTCATAACAAATTTGTATATCTTCTTGGGATGCACAATTTTAATTGATTAATTTTCTTTTTGAAAGCCCTATAAGATTAACGTAAGAAGTATCTGAATTTTTTTTAAATTCAAGTTTTGATCTCACAAAAAATGATAAAAAATTCAATTATGTGGTCAAACTGTGAAAGATAAAAAAAGAAAATTTAATAACTAAAATTGTGCACCCCAAGAAAATGTACAAATTTGTTATTAATCACTGTTTGATCTCACTTGAACTTTTTTATTCATTCGTAAAAACCAGCATTAAAAATAACACAATACAATTTCGGACTCGGAAACTCGATCGATTTATCCTTATAACTTTTTTAGATAAAAAGAACGTTGCTATTTGAAAGCCAAATAAGATTATCGAAACAACTTTTTGAGGGGCCTTTTTTTGTTTTACTGCCGACCGCTGGTGCCATTCTTTGACCCCTGGTTCTGAATGCTTGGATGGCACCTGACCGCGGGTCGAAGAACGGGACCAGCGGTCGGCAGTAAAACCAAAAAAGAGCTCCCCCTGTTTTCTGTCACTTGTTTCCCAACAAAAACACATCCTTACGGGTGATTGAAAATAAATACAGAGCCTATCCATTACAGTTTGCAGTTTGAATCGCTTTAATATCTGTATTAGAACGGAAGATAATATAGTTGCACATTTTTGTACTTTTAAGCAACAATTTTGATGACTTTTTTAATTTCTCAACTGCAACTGGTTCACAATAGTTTTCCTCATACTGTTGAATTTTTTCAAATTTTTCCCATCGCCCCTTGTATAAGAAATAATGCTCTAAACTTGGCTGTTCTTGAATGTACCCGAAAATTCTTACTTTTTTACATTTTTCAGTCTGATAAGCAGAACAATGTTTTTACATAAACGTCTTCACGTTCATTAAGGTAGAACACTTTCAGCTTTTAAATGACCGTTTTTTTGTTGCGCTAGCATTTTTTTGACTGAGTTGTTAAGCTTCAAAGGCAGATGCCTTTAGTTATCTTGCCGATAGTACAGATGACGTATTCAAGAAATAAGGCCAAAACGTTCAAAATTGCGGAAAGAATGTTACATTCCTTTTTATAACTCTAATAAATCCCCTTAATGCCAAAGCATAAAGCGCATGGTATTGCAGTTCGAGTTTTTGCTACGAAAGTAGAACCTTTCGAAAAAAGCTTTCACTTGACCTGCTACGCTTGCCAGGATGGTTAGGTTTCTTATAACGGAGGTCTTAAGCCACGCAGGTTCAGGATTTTTTGCACTATTTTTTTCTTACTCAGCGCCTCAAAAAAACATGGGTATGATAACCATAACTCTGAGATATAAAAAAATGACCTTAAGATGGTGATTTTCAAGGTCAAGGGTGCCTTCAGGATTTCTTTCACTATTTTTTCCGTACTTAGCGCATAAAAAATAAGGGTATACCAAACTATAAAGCTGAAATATCATGCAAAGTTTTTTTTATATTGGCCTTTACGTTGCGGACGGGAGTTGTCGATATATCGACCACCTGTCAGTTCGCGGGGACTTGAAATGAGTTTTGTTTTGAAATTACGCATAAATTTTTGGTCAAATGAAAACTCAATTTCAACGGAAATTTGCCCATCCTCTAAAGGTTAAGTTGCTATTATTGACTGTTTATTGTTGACAAAACCCGGTAAAAAGAGTCGCAACTAAAAAGCATTGAAAAATTTCATGCTTCCAGGGGTAACGTCATAAATATTGAATGTTTCTGCATCCCCTCTTTGTCCCCTCGTTTTAAATCTCCACAGCAATATAAGTTATATCATACATTGAATCCCTTTTTATACCATATGGCGAGAATTATTTTCAGAATACATTTGGCTATCACAAGTCAACCAAGAAATATAAAAATATTAATCCTTTTCAATTTTGTACATTTTGCTACTTTTATTTACTGTTTTTGAATAATAATAAGGTAAAAAACTTTGAAAACATAGCATCGGTCATTTGACAATGTCACGGTCAATTTTCACACATAAGGCTGAAGGGAAAAATAATTTTTTGGATTTTTTATCATGATTTCGTGTTTTTGTAATTGGTAATATTGGAACAAAGTGAATATTTTACGATTAATTAATGTATTATTGTGTACAGTTACACTGAATTTTCCAAATATAATGGTTTTGGACGGCGTTCTAATGCTTCAGAGAAAAATTGTGTTCAGAATTTAGGTAAGGCTCTGTTTAGCAGTTCGGATCAGATTTGAAAGAGATTGGACTTTCATTATTTATTTCATGCAAACGTTTTTACCAAGTACACATTCCCTTTCATTTTTTAAGCACGAAAGCATCAAGAGAATTAAATATTATAGGAGAGTACCTTGCCAGTCCTAAGCCTAGGAAAATGAGCCGTACAAAATGAGCGTGTTCTACTGCATGAGGATCGCACCTAAACTCTCTCTTTGCAAGCGGTCTGTATGGACCTGCATATATAATGTTGGACCTTGCAGTAGAACAGTGGTGTTAGGATATCATGCCCAACACTCAGTGCCGGATCATGGGGAGGGCTTGGTGGTGCTGAAGCACCGGGCCCCACGCTAGTGGGGGCCCCCTTCTCCCCAAGAAAAACATATAATATACAGTAAAATAACCCGATTATAAACAAAAATAATAAAGTCCTAAAAAAAATTTTAGTAAAATTTTTTCAATTAAATTTTTGAATTTTTTTATCATGAACTAATTTTAAATGAAAGTAAAATGTTAAGTCCAGCCGCCTTAAAGGGGCCCCAACGTTATTTTAGCTCCGGGCCCCGAAAGGTCTTAATCCGCCCATGCCAACACTATATACTATAAAGAAAATGGAGGCGCATGCGTCGCCGCAAAACGAGGAATGCTATAAAATATGCTATAAAATATCGTAACGGACGTCCCCGGTATCTTTTTTGGGGGATAATAACGAAAAAAATTTATTGTGTAAAATAAAAATTTTATACATCTGCATTACTTTGAGGTTTCGTCGTTTTTCATCTCTGCCTTTCCGTTAATCTGGAAATTATTTATGAAATAAACTTTGTTGATTGCCTGCAAACAAGTTTAGTTCCAGGAGATTAGTTACTATGTTTATTTGCAAGTCCAAAGTTTTCGGCCAAAAATATTGTGTAGTTTGGAAGTAACGCTCGGGTGAATTGTAACATACATAACCTCGAAATATACACGCACGTTTTTAGCAATATCCAAAATTTTTTGATAAAAAAAAACACAAATAAAGTGTGTGTGTGGACGTCCGTTAGCATGTTCGCTATCATTTCCCAGATTTTGAAGGCAAAATATTTCTTATCCTAGGAAAAAAGCCGGTGGAATCTAAAACTGAAAAAATCGATACTATTTTGTAAGCGCAATGCAAATTAATCAAATTTTGCTAAATTAAAACTTTTTTTAATTAACCCACAAAAAAGTGTGTGGGTACGTCCGTTAGCATGTTCGCTATCATTTCCCAAATTTTTAAGGAAAAATATTTATTATTCTAGAAAAAAAGCCGGGAGAACCTAAAACTGGTGAAATCGACAATTTTCGAAGTATCAAATGCCATTACATAGATAGATAAATATATTTTCAAATAACTTTTCCGGCTTATTGGAGCCGCCATTTTGAAGTATGCAATTCTGATTTCAGATTCGTAAGCAGCGACTGTTTGAAAAAACTGTTGCATTACCCTCTTAATCATGCTGCGTCCTTAACCCCCTCCCCCATAATAAATCATTAGAAAAGGGTTGGGATATACTTGAGTCAGGAATGTCTTAAGGCGAAACGGTAGGTTTGGCTGAGCATGGCAGTGACTGCAGTGACATCTATAAGAAAATCGGAAATACAGTCTAGTGCCCCCTGGCAAGTATGAAGACAACCTCATACCCGAAAATTGGTAGGATTCGGTTGGTAAAAACAACCATGTTTCTCGAATTACCTGCTCAGCTGAAGGGAAATATAGCAAATTGACAAATATCTCGTCTAAACAATATGCGCGTGAAATATCAAATAATGTATTCGAATCCAATAAGAAAAAAATTTAATTAATAAAATTATGTTTATAAATTTTCTATGCGCCCACAAAATCTGATTTTATGAACAAAACACGTTTTTTTGATAATTTTGCAATTTATCACGGTGAAAAATCGTAAAGCTAAAATCGAAAATATTTGAAAGTTTCATATTCCTCCAACTCGACAATTTAATTAAATTTTGTTCAATTTAATAATGTGTTGCTGTTCATATAATCGAAGTGAGAGCAATTTTGTATGTAATGGTCTTTTTACATTCTCATCCTAATGAGAAGGTATTGGTTTTATATGAAATTTCACTTTGTCGGTTTTCATCAAATCTCCACGTTTTGAGACCCACTGAGTCAGAAAAAACGATTTTTACGAAGATGTTTGTCTGTCTGTCTGTAGTCTGTATTCTTTAGGCACGATAACTTTAGAAAAATTTATCAGATTGGATTCTGCTTTGGCACACTTTTTTAAGGTCTAAAAAGAAAGAAGATGTTCGTAACCCAGTTATTTTGGATCAAAATTCAAAATGTGAGCAAGTTTTCAAAATGTTTTAAACCACATTTTTTAAAGATTTCGAAATTCTATGAACGGTTATTCATAGTACTCATAAACTCAAACAATTTATGTTTATGACTTTTTTCTATAAAAAGAAAATTATCAGACTTAGAGCATTTTCATAATCCAACAAAACGAATTAAAATGCACATTTCAAAACAAACAACGCATGCTGTGAAAAAAAGTCAAGAAAAGAAAAACGTTGATTTTTAACAGCCCCACAAGGTGATTATAACAGCTTTTTTAATTTAATCGAAAAGTTGAAAATTCAAAATTTGATCGTATCAAAACTTTTTGAAACCAAAATTTTTCAAGATTTCAAAACTCTATGACCGGTTATTTATAGTGCTCAGAAACTCGAACAATTTATCCTTTTGACTTTTTTCTATAAAAAGAAAATTATCAGAGTTAAAGCATTTTCAAAATCCGAAAAAACAAATTAAAATGAACATTATAAGCCAAAAAACGCATGATATGAAAAAGGTCAAGAAAAGAAAAACTTTGATTTTTGATAGTCCTACAAGATAATCATAACAGCTTTTTTAATTTGGTCGAAAAGTTGAAAATTCCCAATTTTATCGTAGCAAAAATAATGAAAAATCCAAAAATTCCATTTTTTGGTCCAACTATGCAAGATACGAAAAAAATGAATGAGCTGAAATTGCGCACCCTGGAAAGACCTACAAATTTTTAATAAATCACTTTTCGATAGGACGCATAGTTACGTATAGTGGTATATAGCACGATAAATTTTCGGCATTTTAGACCTAAAATGAACCCTCTAAGTTGAAAAACCAGTCACTGGGGAATTTTTTAAGTTAGAACTTCGAAATCCTAGTTTTAGAGAAAACGGTCCAAACATGCATTGCAATTTTTTTACACTCTAGAGGGGAAGACAACCCCAAAAAGTTTTCATTTCCGGAGAAAGAAAATCTGTAATTTTTTTCGGAATTTGAATATTAACACGTGCTACTGGGCACTTCAAATTTCCATTTAATTTACTCGGTGAGATTTTGAATTTTCGAAAAATTGAACTTCATATTCCAGGGATTCATCAAAACGTGCCAAAGTTTTTAGGATTTGAAAAGCAATGTCTACAAAATAAAACCATACTAATAACTTTTATTTAGAACCTACCCTTACCCCCGCAGCTTAAATGAAAAATTAAAGAAATCTAAATTATTTAAACAATTATTCATTCCCCAAAAATGTAAAAAATATTCTTATTTTTTGATTAAAATGCAATATTTTATCATTGTTTGATGAAGTTAATTTTTGTAAAAAAAATGATATAATTATTGAAACAATTATTAATTGTTTATTTTCAAAATTTCTAAAAATTTGGATACATTGCCTCTAATGTTTAACAGATTTCTATTTGTTTAAACAATTTTTATTTGCTTAAGCAGTTATTTTTAGATAACTAACAAAATGAAAAAAATAAAACACATACAATTAATTACGATTTTTAAATTATTCTGGTGAAAGTAATTATTTAAAGAAATTATATTATTTTAAACAATTAAAAAGTGGTTAATGTATTCTTTCTACATACTTTACAATGTGAAACATAATTGTATGTGTTCTTTTTTATTTCATTTTTTTAGTTATCGAAAAATAACTGCTTGAGCAAATTAAGATTGTTTAAGGAAATAGAAATTTATTAAACATTAAAAGAAATGTATCAAAATTATGTAATTATTTAAGAAAACGTAGCACACGATACTGATTTGAAAAGAAAGCTGATATTTCGCCTCAGTTCTTAGAAATTTTGAAAATAGACGGTAAATAATTGTTTAAATAATTACATAATGTTTTTAGAAGATACGATTATATTTTAGATTTTTCGGAAATAAATAATTTTTTTAATAATTTAAATTTGTTTCAACAATTGAAAATTGCTTAAAAAGTCATTGTAAATATTCAAATTGTCCATTAGTAATTATTTGTATGAAAAAAAAGACGGAAATTGTTAAAAACTGATAATAATATGTACAAATGTAATTTTTTTATTCTTGTGTAATATTTGTGGTGCCGCGGGGAGGGTGAGGGTGCCCGAATAAAAATGCTTCGACTTCAGTTCGACTTGAATTGCCCCCAATCAAGACATGCTGAAGTCGAAAAGATCGACTTGAGCATTTCTCAGTTTTGAGACGTAGCCAGACTTCAATTTATGTATTGGAGACAAGTTTTTATGACTTGAAGACATAAATTTATCTCTTGAGTCGTATTTTTATGACTCCAACACATGCGGTTTATAGCTTCGAGCGTATACCTGCCCTAATAGAAAGGATATTTCTAACAGTCGTAAAAGCTAATCTTTGTTACTGATTAAACAATCTTGTTTATTTTTATACAATATATTTGGAATCCACGTATTGTTCCGATTCCAAAGACATGTAATTGTCTATAAAGATTGAAAATTTGAGAAGTATTTAATAATTGACTGTAAAGCTGATGTTTCTTGATATTAAACTCCTTCAAAGTTTTAACTTTTCAAGGCAAGTAATATATCATTGAAATCGGAAAAATTCGTAGAAGCTGATAATGCTATTTTCAAATCGCTAGTTGAAAAATTAAAAGTTAAAAAATTTCCTTACTTTGACATGCCTGTGGACAAAAGACCCTTGCTGGAGTAAGCTCACATACACTAAGGTACATGAATAGACCGAAAAGTAGTAGAAAAAATTAAGTCGGGTGGCGCCTGACCATACCTGAAAATCAAGCAAAAAGTTTGCCGACCACTGCTCTAAGGCTAGGCTGTTTTGGAACAAATTGTCATATTTGGGCCACTGTTCGGGTCTTCGGGGCGTGGCGCGGTCAAGCAATTTCATTCAGCACCTGGAATCCCAAAACCTAATCCGTTTCAGGAGGACGACTGAAAATTCTACAAAAATAAAATATTCCAAATAGAAAATGTAGTAATTAGAAAATGAGAGTATCGGATATTTTGTTATTTCAGAAATCATATCACGTAAATTTTATATTGTGCTTCTTTTTCAAATTCAGTATTATCATAAGCTGTATAGGAAGTTTTATTATTTAGAAATTTTTAAATTGGAGAATTTTAAATTGTCGTCAATTTTCTAATTCCTGGAATTCAAAAAAATTTTTTAATTAACAAAAGTTCAAACTTTGAATTATTTTTCGAGTGTTTTGGTAGAAAAAAAACACTTTTTTTACGGAAATCTACGGAAAAATAAATTGATTAATAATCAATTCCATTTTAGTTATATTAAAAGAGAAGCCCGCCAAATAAAAAAGTATATCAATCAACATTAAATAAACAAAACTGCAAACATTGCATTATTTGTCGAGTGTTTTGGTAGAAAAAAAAAACACTTTTTTACCGAAATCTACGGAAAGATAAATTGATTAATAATCACTTTGATTGATATTAGAAGTGTAGTTTCGAATATAATTTAGTTTCGAGAGAAGCCCGCCAAATATAAAAGTATATCAATCAATATTAAATAAACAATAGTGCAAATTTTGCATTCTTTTTCGAGTGTTTTGGTAGAAAAAAAACACTTTTTTACCGAAACATAAATTGATTAATAATTAGTTTTATTTTATTGATATTAAAAGTGTAGTTTCGAATTTAATTTAATTTCGAGAAAAGCCCGCCAAATATAAAAGTATATCAATCAACATTAAATAAACAAAATTGCAAATTTTGCATTATTTCTCGAGTATTTTGGTAGAATAAAACACGTTTTTACCGAAATCTATGGAAAGATAAATTGATTAATAATCACTTTTATTTTATTGATATTAAAAGTGTAGTTTCGAATATAATTTAATTTCGAGAGAAGCCTGTCAAATATAAAAGTATATCAATCGACATTAAATAAACAAAAGTGCAAATTTTTCATTCTTTTTCTAGTGATTTGGTAGAAAAAAAACTTTTTCTACCGACATCCACCAAGAGATAAATTGCTCAATAATCACTTCCATTTTATGTATTAAATACTAAAAGTGTAGTTTCAGATATAATTTTATTTCGAAAGAAGCCCGACTTATCAATATATGTAGCAATAAACATTAAATAATCGAAATTGCAATTTTTGCATTATTTTTCAAGAGGTTTGGTAGAAAGAAAACTTTTTTGAAAGAATCTCACATTATTTGATCTGGAATAAACGGTGAAATTAGTATATTTTTCCGCTTCATTAATTCAAAATACTTCAATAACTTTGGAAATTCAGCAATATCTTTATTATAATTTTATATTTTCTCAAATAATGAGTCATAAGCAAGGGCTTCATCTCACTCTGAGGTATACGCAGGTATAAGTTCTCCAATGTTACCGACATTGCAGTTTCCGCTAGGATAGTCTCAAGTCAAGAATAGATCAGTAGTGACCACTGGCGGTAAAGCCGGGAACTAAAAAACTGGTTTTCCGCAGAATTTTTCCTGGTTTATTTGACTTTGTTTCCAGCAAAACCTTGCTTAAATAAATGAATAATTTAATATTTTTTTTATTGATATTATGTTTATTATTAATTTCCGCATGGCGGGCTTCTCTCATTTTTAACATCCAAAATTTCCGAAATTAGATAATCTAAGATTTTATTAATAAAAATTTTGAAAAATGAAAAAAATTAATTTTGAAGAGAAGCCTGCAATAGATTTCGATTTACTTTTAACAATGCAAAAAACAAAATTTAAATTAATGCATTATTTTGCGAGTGGTTTTGCTGAAACTATTGGGAGGAAGTTACCGTTTCACCTTAAAATCTCGTAAGCACCCCGGACATTTTCCAACGGTTTTTGTTGGTGGGGGAAATTAGAGCGCGCTATGTGTAAAAGTTGGAAAAGGGACGAGCTGCCTTTGAATCCAAAAATATCCGGACTCGACAGAAAAATCTCGATATCTCGAAAACGGTAAGAGAGAGGCACGTTTTTCGGACCTATTCGTGATCAGCAAAAAAAAACATAAATTATGTGTTATTGGTAAGGAAAAACCTTATTCAATCGACTTCTTCCAGACTATTTATTCGGTAATTTTATACATTGCATAACGTTTCGGAATCAGACCGATCTCCTCATCAGATATCTTAAGTCATTATGAAGAAGTTTATAAATTGAAATCGAAATTTTTTGAGTCGTTGAATAATAAAATTAAAAGGATGACAGTGTGGAGGGTACACACACTGTCATCCTTTTAATTTTATTATTCAACGACTCAAAAAATTTCGATTTCAATTTATAAACTTCTTCATGTTGACTTAAGATATCTGATGAGGGAATCGGTCTGATTCCGAAACGTCATGTAATGTATAAAATTATCGAATAAATAGTCTGGAACAATTCGATTAAATAAGGTTCTCCCTTACCAATAATAATCAGTTGTTTCGCAGACGTTAAATTAAGAAATTTTACATCACGAAATTCTTTACATAAATTATGTGAGTTTAAACAAAATCGAAGGTGTTCGACCTCTTATGTAGTTTTAGCGAAGGCTCAATTTTCCACTTTGTTGATTTATAAAACATATCCCGTTAGCAAATAAAGTGCTCTCAAAGTTTTTTTACTGTCAAATAAAGTTCTATAATTTTTCTACATGGCTTTTTTCTCTTTTAACTTGTCAAAAACTATGTGAAAAATATTCCACTTGCAGTTTGTAAACTTGGATGGCTTAGATGCATCTGGTTATCCATGAGATGGAAAATCTACATTTCATTAATAATGCTAAGTCTCTGTAATCGGAACGATCTATGATTTTGTTACCTTGGATGTATGTTCTGAATTTAAATAGCTTCCACACCAGACCTAAGAGGTAAGAACTGGACCTACTAGCACCCGTATAGAGAATATACGGGTACAATAAATCCGGAAATTCCATTATCACCGCTTCACAAAACAGTCTACTGATGTTTTGAAATGATTTTTTGCCTACTTTATCCCATATCTACGGTGTTTTTTATAGTTTAGGGAGAGAAAAAACTGCTTGGGCATGTGTTTGTGTAAATTTCGTGCAAAAATGAACAAATTCCAGGAATCTCGAAAAAAGTAGCACATCGTAAAGTTCAAAGATAGGTTACCTTCCGTGAGACAAAAATATAAGATTGTTAAATGTTGAAAGTATCAATAAACATTTTCTGATTTGCACAGCAAATCATCCACAAAGCTTACCAAAAAATTACTTATTTAATTCAAGACTATATTCAATCATCGCACTGGTGCTGCCGTACTGGTTTTGAGATCAAAAGGGGTAATTAAAAATTCGTAGAATTTGTCTTCGTGAAAGAAGGCTATGTTTCGGCGCAAATCTGGGTGCTCATTTAGTTACCCAGCATCTAGAAATATGCGAATGGACCTATGTTTTATTTTTAAGCTGTTACATTGAGACTTATGAAGCTGTTTCTTGATTTTTCGATTACACAGGCACACGAAAAAAAGCTCTTGTCCGCCAGATGAGATAAACATTTCTATAAGTTTTTGGGGTCGCTGAGTCCGAATCCAGGGTTGGTTTGACTCAGTGAGGTGGCATTTCGTTCCTAACCTCAAAAAATTATGAAAGTTGGAACATTCATGAAAACACTCAGAAAACAAAGCGGTTATGTTTTTAGAGTCGCTGATTCTAAATTTTAAGGTCATTTGACTAGATGAGGTCGCATTTCATTCATAACCTTGAAAAAAATGAATTTAAACACCGAAAACTGTCCCAGACACATCCGCATGCCCACCTGCAAGGCAGCGCGCATTTGCTGGTTTCATTACCTCAACAACTCTGAGAACGAATCATTTTACACATCCCGTTTCGGGGCAGTTGTCATCGTCACAGTATCTGTCAAGGCAGCATGATTTTGTGCTACAAACTGATAGTTATTCTCAAAGAATAACTAACAAGTTCTATGTACAGGACGATGAATACAAACAATTTATGTCGAGAAAAGTTTTCAGTCCCGTAATTTTTTGTTAGGTTATGAATTGAATACGACCTCGCCGAGTAAACCCAACCCCGGATTCGAATTCAGCGACTACAAACACGTATAGAAATGTTTATCTCATCTGGTGGATAAGACCTTTTTTCCGTGTGCCTAAGTTATTCCCAGTTGTAACATAGGCTGAATTTCTTTTGCTACGTTTTTTCTATGTATCAATGGAAATGGGTACGTTCTGCAGAAGTCAGGATTTCTGCTGATTAACACAAGCTCATGTTCCTATAAACAGATGTCTCCTGGCCGCAAAATGAAAATGTCTCTACATTCTCCAATTACAGTTGAAATTCCTAACTTACCGATTTGGGAAGATTTAACATTTTAATTCTGTAGGTTTCTAGCCTAAAACCCTAACTAAATTCGTTTTAATTTTTGGTAAGATCAGACATGCGGAAATTGTTTGATTATTTGTTTTTAAAATGTTTCGCGAGATGCATCTGACTTCACTTGCTTTGTATATGAGCGCTTTCAAATGTACGCCGTCATTAAATATGAGGGGAGTCTCCTTCGCCTAGCAATTCTTTTCGTGGATTCTCGAATCATGTGTCGAGACTAGATTTTCACCTAATAATATAAAGGAAGGTTTGTTCCGTACGGCCTGTGCGCCGTATTCTTCGAAAGTCGACCATTTGGTTTTTCCTAATTGGATGCTTTAGGGAACCGCTCGCAACCTATTATATGTAGGATAATTTGCTTTACTTTTATGTACACACATAAAATTCAGTCCGAATAGGTCGTGACCTTGGGCATCCAAATTGCATTTCACACTTCTTCCGTGAAGTGTTGCGTTAATTGTGTTACCATGGCAGATTCTGAATACGGTGATATGAGATTCTTCACCGAAAAAACGATGTTCTAATATGAAGAGTATCATATTCTTATAGGCATATTCTAACCAAAGGGAGAAAATATTCTTAAAATGAGAATATTATTGGGAAGAATTTAGCGTTGTGCTTTAAAGAAAAGTGGTAAGTACAAAATACAAATAATTAAATATCTTTCATCAAAATGTGTCAAAGTGTGGTTAGTACATTCTAATTTTCAATTGAAAAAATAGTTTTTAACCTATACATTGTTTGCTTACTCAATTTAACAGTGTACTTACTTCTGGCTTTGAAGTTCACAATTTATGTACTTTTCAATTAAAGATTTCGCAAAGCACTGTTAAAATATATTTATTATGTATTTATTTCCCGCAGTCACGCCGAGACCTAACCTCTATAGTTTAAAATTAACTATACCTTATTATCATATAGACAAGAATAATTTAAAAAGAATATATATTCTTAAGGTAAGAGGGCCTTCATCTTACATTAGGAATATATTCTTGGCGCTTATTTAAGTTGCAAATATTCTTCAACTTAGTGTGAAATTCTTAAAATTAGAATATCGTTTTTTCAGTGTTGGCTTTGCAGATAATTTTAATCGCGTGATTAACCATATTTGTCTTTCCTTGGATATAATGAATCCATATTCCAATAAATCAGGATTTTTATTTTGATATTCTGGTTCCAGAAACGCTTGACAAACTATAATCTGAATGATTCGAAGGTTCCTTCCTCGGTTTCTATAGGAAAATACCATTCTTGAGCCATTCCCAATTACGAAACATGATAAATTATTATTATATAATTCGAATTGAAATTTGGTGAAAAAAATAGCCTACATTTTAATATTAAGTACAAAAGAAGTACTTTTATTAGGTTTCATTATCTGGTAAAGATTTCTTTGACGTGGAGGTTTAATCCAAGGATTGCATTGCTCTTGCTCAGAAAAGACAAAGCCATTCACTTGTGTTGAATGGATTTCGAAGGCTTCTAACTTGCGTAACTGTCACGGGAATTCCAGATTGCCGCCGATTGCGTTTTTAACGACTTTCAGTCGTTGTTATTTTTTTGACTCATTTATATGCCGCAAAAGCCTTTACAACATCTATAGTCCGGGAGCCAGGTACAGTCTCGTGGCCTTTTCAATTCGGATGGAGCCACTAAGGTTTTTTTATGTATTTAGACATGCTGAATCCAAATTTTTTTGGTGGCTCTTCGCCCGAGCAGTCGGGTTTTTGTTATTAACATTATTTTAACAATTAATAGGAAATTTCATTTTTACCAAACAAAAAATTTTGTCAACTTTCTAAGCATATTTTGAGTTGAAAAGGTCCCTAGCAATTTTTCTTCCAGACCCATACTTTTTGAGAAAAAAATTAGCAAAGTTTTTAAAAATGCAATTTTTCAAGTTTTTGACGCTAGGTCAAAAGTACCCCATACACTTTTTACATTCTCATTCCTGAGAATGTAATGTAATCGTCCAAATTTTTAATCTCTGGTTTTTAACGGATCTTTACGTTTCGGCACTCACAGAATCCGAAAACCATAAAGTGTCATCGCTGTCTGTCTGTCTGTATGTTTGTATGTTTGTATATATGGTTACCTGAATGTTGTAACCACGCTCACTTTTAAAGGATTTGTCCAATCGAGTCCGCATATAATACACTTCTGAAAGTACCCAAAATAAAAGCTAAGTTCGTTAATCAGATATTTCGAACAAAAATTAAAAAGTTGAGTGCATTTTCAAAATATTGAAATTTTTTTTGTTGAATTTTTATAAATTTTTACCGAAGTTTCTCATCGATGGGTAAAAGACTTGCAAATTATCCAAAAAAAAATTTTTTATTTTGATGAAAATTAGAAAAGTTATATACTTTTCAAAAATTTGAAAATCTTCAAAAAATAGGAAAAATTTCTTTTTTCATAGATCCAAAAATTTTACTAGGTACCAAATATATTTTAAAACTATTTTAGCCGCATTTTTCGATAAGCCCACATTTTTAAAAATTAGAGCCTGTATAATCTAACAGTAGAGCGCGAAGCGCGATTATGGCAATGAGAATGTAATCGTCAAGGCCGT
>NC_046659.1:35661074-35673871 GCF_010883055.1 Belonocnema kinseyi
GAAAATTACAAGTGCAAAGCAGACGCATGTGATCGGTTTTTTCTGATAAAAGTCAAGGCAAAAACACGCGCAGTAAATATCAATGCGATTTTCGCTGCGAACCCGGATTCTGGCACAAATAATAAAGATTCGATTGATACAGAATATAATGAACGTAATAATTCAAGTCACATAGATGATTCTGGCTCATAAGATTAAGTTCAGTCGATAATAATATATGGGGCGAAATTCGTCAAGCCTAGCCGCCTAAGCATTTTTCTTAATTTCCTTGAAACTCTTGTAAGTTGTCGTCCTGGTGTACCTCTTTTGATTTCAAGTCCATGAATGATGGACCTCCAGAAATACGAGTTTTCAACATATAGAGGCTCGAATTTCCGACATTTTAACTTGCGCGCCCTTATTTAATTAATCATAACTTGTGTTAAATTTGAACAATTTAAATGTTAGAAGTGTGTTTTCTTGACGTTTTTAAATAAGGTTTACGATAAAAAAAATGAATTTGAAATAAAAAAATAATTTCATACTCATTTTCCATTTCAAACATATTTTTGAGTTTTTCTCCAAATGCGGTCCCTTGGATTTTTTGAAAATTTTTATTAAAAAGTTTGATTTTTTTATTGAACATCATCTTGGATATTATGTTCATTGATAAAATCAATATTATATGTCTGCAGTTACTTCAAAAAAATTTAACATATTTTTTTATTGATTTTTAATCCTGAAATTGTCAAATTAAATTTGAAATTAGTTACCTTGAGGACGCGTATGTACCAACTTCGAGGCAGATCTGAAAGATTTTTGACATTATGTTTGCCACATTGGATCTTTTATTATCTTTTTAACATATTAACATTAAATTTAAAATCAGAGACGATCAGACGGTATCAGTTGAACCGAAATTTTCAGTTACAGAAGTGATGGGCTTTCACTTGTTTTAAATGCCCTTACTAGTGTGTCCTAGCACAAGCGCTCTTAAAGACTGTAGAACATCAGTTCTTACAGATCAGTGATTTGACAGAATAGAATTTGAAACTTGGCAGCAAACCTACAAAAGTACATTACGTAAGAAATATGCACTTGCAGAAGACTTTAAAAGAAGGCCAATTTTTTATTCTGTGTGATTTTGCTGAAAATTATGCATTTGCAGTCCAGAATTCAGCCTAGTCCTACTACTGGAACAACGATTAAGCCTCTATTCTTACTGTCTCCATTGATTACAAGGAAGGCTAGAGGCTAAAACACCTAAAACATCGTCTGAGACATGATACAGTTGCATTTTATTGATTTCTGAAAATTATATTTAATTATTTAAAGGAAAATTATCATCACTGAAGAACTTCAAAGTACCCGGTAAGAAGGCTTGCATTTAAAGGTATTAGAAAATTCAATTCCTAGTAATGCGATTCATATTTTCCGTTTCTAAATACCCGATTAGACAGCGAAAAGCTTCAGATTCCAATTCCTTTCAAAGCCAATCGGAGCTGTTATGCGTAACCGGAAATAAATTAAAAACACCATTCTCATTTGACGTATTAGAATGCGCTTTAAAAATACGCAACTTGCCAACTCTAGTAGGTACAAGATATGCAGTTGGCCAACTTATCTAAAAAAGATCCTATTAGATTCAATACAAGTTTTCCGGTACCTCAAAATCAGTGCCATTTAGGGAGGTTGTTACGTTGCAAGGGTGGCTAACATCACAGGTTTCACTGTAATTTCTTTTTACCAATCCGTGGCGCAAATTTCTTTATGTAATATAGACTGCATGCTCATTATGAAGTCAAATATACTAGTCTTAGTAATTCGCAATTATGAATTCCCAATCTTCGTATTAATTGAGAAAATGCATCATAAAACTGAGACTAATCAAAATCTGAACAAAGATTGCACAATTATTCTTTGCATACTAGAAATGTCTCACTGTGACGATCACTTGCACTTGTATGCTATTCTCGATGCAATCGAAACCGAAGTCTTAGATTTGAATAAAATATCCAATAATAATTTATGGTATTTCATCTAAATGACTGATGGGCTTACTTATATTTTTTATTATAAGTTATGAATGGGTGATTTATATCTAAGCTATCTTTAAAAAGTTGTCTAGTGTAAAAAACACACTTAAAAGTGTATAGATGGGTTCCCATGATTTTATATTTAAGAAAAAAGTTCAATTTCAAAACTAAAAAAAAACTCATATTACGAAATCAGTGAAAAATTGAGACATTTACCAAAATTAACTTTGTTAAAAAAATATTTATTCTTATAATAATGCCGAACATATCTAGCGATTTATGTCATAAATATTAGGATTTATAGAATAAATAATGGCTTATTGGTTTGCTAGTGTGTCTGCGCCTACGGTGTGCGTCTGTTGGTTCTTGTGCTTCGCGCTCGATAATGCATTTACTTCGCGTTGCGCACTTGATCATTGTATTTCCCCACATTTGTGCGCAGACCTTTTAACATTAATGGTCAAAGCATAAAAAATTGTATTTTGGTGACTGTGAATTCTCTTTTGTTGAAGCTCCTTCAGCTTTAACGAATACATTCACATCACCTATCTCGTAATTCACACTCGATTTCGTCCGCAATGTGAACTTTTCTACCTTATGCTCAACATTATTATATGAAATGTATATCATATTTATTTCTACATATACCTCGGACTGGGATTGCTTCTTCAGATATTGCAAAATAATGTACAAATTTTATTTTCCATGATTTCTGTAATATTGGCTCCTTATTTTGCACTAATTTTTATTCTTGGCTAGCTTGAAAAATCTACTAATTCCATAAATTTATATTTTATTGCAACTGAAGTCGTTCCCTGTAATAAATTTGTTTATTTTCCATGCTATTTTTTACGATTTGAACCAAAAATACGCATCCTAGCGTAAACTGGTTCTAAGAAAGTGTGCCGTTTTTTCAAGAAGGTTATTTTTTAATCTCTAATGTATTCTTATGAAAAAGTTTATAAAAATTGTTAGATCGTTTTTATTTAAACAAATTTTCTCCTTTAATTTTTTTTTCGTCTTTTGTTTCGCTTTTCAAAAAACTTTTTTTTATTTCAAATAATAATTTTTACGCTTCAAATAAAATCTACCCGTCTTTTCTAAAAGTTAGAAATATGTCATTTGTAGATCCCAATTCAGATCCTTTTTGGGCGAACAACTTTTCTCTATAATTTTTTTAATACCTTCTGTCATTTTCCCCAAAATTTAATTTTGTATTAATTTTTATTGTTAGTTTTCATGATTAAAACAAAAACAACGCATCCTATCAAACAATGATGAACAATAAATTTGCACCCATTTTTTAGGTAAACAAATTTGTTGCATTATTTTTTTTTTTTTGTAGCTTGTGTCGTTTGTCGGGAAAATCTAATTTTTTTAAATTTGGAATGTTGTTACTTACGAATGAAAGAAAAAATACGCATCCTATAAAAAAGAGGCTGACAAAATTGTATAGATTTTTTTTTTTGGATGCATAATTATTATCTTATCATATTTTTTGTATCTTGCATAGTTTGAGCGCAAAAGGGAATTTTGTATTTTTCATTATTTTTTGTGCTATCAAAATTTAAATTTTCAGTTTTTTTGAGAAGATTAAAAAAGTTGTGATGATAGTCACACAGAATTTCTAAATCTTGAAAAAAAATAATCCTAATAATGTTGACCCAGGGGAACTTTTTTTCGCATTATCTCTCATTCAAACGCCAAAATTAGGAGAATAGAATACAAAGAAATGATGAAAAACGAAATCTTAATTTTGTTCAAGTTCAGTTTCAGTGCAAAATAACAAAAATTGACATATTTATTTAATTTTTGGAAAGAATGCGGCATTTTTTAACGTTTTATATCGATTTTAATTTTATAAACTATTAAAACAAATTTATGTCCTTTACATTCCATACAGGAAGTGTGCCAATTAAGAGTTGAACCAAGTTTAAATTTATCTAGATTCTCTATTCTGGAATATCTGACCAGCCCAGGTCAGACTTTGTCAAGACGACTTAGTCTGGAAGGTCTGCTCTGTCCCAGGACTGGCGCTGAGCAGCGAACCAAGAACGAATAGAAGTTTCAAGTTCTATCAGTACATTTTTTTGTCCTATTTTGAAAAATTTACAGGGTCTCTATAATGGAATTTTTTAAACTAAAGATGTTTGTAGTTAAATCTGATTTTTTTCCAAGCCATTAAAAAAATAAAGAACAGAATTTCTGAAGGAAAAAGATATTGTGAAGTTAGGAATTTTAACATAGGTTTGTCACAAGATTTTTGAACTTTGAATCATTACTTTGACTTTTATTTCAAAAATATTAAAATATTATCTACAGAAAAAATGCGTATCAAGGGCGTATTATTGAATCTATTTTTTTAAACAAATTTCGAAAGATTTCAGTTAATTTACACAGTGAAATTCTAAATATTAATAAAATTTATCTAATCCTTATAAAATAATGTCATCTGTTTAGATACAAATTTTTTCACTTCTAAATTGAAACTTATTTTCGCGCTTCTTCATTAGTACTTTCAATGGAAACCCGTCATTTTTTTATCAAGGTTAATTACGTACACTATCTGCAGGTATTTCTAAACTGTCCATTTCTGTTCGCCCTTCCTAACCTACGGTAAAGTTTTCTTTTTAATTTCTTTAGAATGTAGTCCCTAATTAATTAAAGTCTCATTAATTTTTGCAGACCATAAAATAACCATATTTATTGTTTCTAAAGTTTATTTATGAAACAAATTTTTAAATTAAAAATTCCCAATGAGATGGTTTTTTATTTTGTTTTTACTCTGCGGCATTTATCTTATGTTTTTTATTAATGCAAACTTCGATAACTCAAGTAAATTTAAATTAAGCTACGTAATTATTAATCATGATTGTTCTCCTTAATATCAATAATTGTAAAAATATAATTATTCAAGTTAAAACCTTTTGAAAAAGGTACGCATTGTACCGAAACGTTAAGGATTTAGAAAGAAGTTTTTAATCAAATAAATTTTGAGTTCGAAAAAAATGGGACTTCACTCAATTTTATTTTAATTTGTGTGTACTTTAAGACATAAGGAAGAATCTATGATTTAAGGCCATGTGACGAGAGGGTAACGTGACCAAAACTGTAACAAACCGTAACAACCGTACTGTAAAATGCTGCCAGCAATTTCCAATATTGTCAATGGGCTAGTTATGAGGTTTATATTTATCAAAGTGGGGCAAAACAACAAAAATGGCTCACAAACATTTTGCAGAAATAATGCAAAAACTAATGTTTGCACTTGAAATGCAAATTAAGAAATTTGGTCTGACATACGTATCAGCTGTGTCAAAGCAGCACTATCGCAGTGAGTAGACAACTTCAAACTTCTACGGGTCTGTGGGTAATACAGATTGCATGATTGCCGACAGACAATGTTGGAAGTTAAACATCTGCTATAAAGCCTAAATGCGTCCGTCGATAATCATTATTTTCATAAATAAATTTTTTTCTTCTCCCAGCTCTTTGCAAGGCCACAAACGATCCTTCAATATTTATAAGCATTTATCGAAAAAAATGTTTGCGTTATTTAAACTTTTATTTTTCAATATGGCTGAAAAAATATTGATCTTAGGGCTGACTTGATAAGCTGTTATACTCGTTACATGGCCTTAACATTCATAAATAACGTCAGTCAAAGAAAGCATTGATTTGGTTTGAAATCATTGTATAATTAATTAGATTAAGTTAAACTTTTTGAATTTCAAAAATCTAACTTAAAATTGAATTCAATGATCTTGAAATCTAATATACTTAAGCAAAACTCAATCGAATCACGTTAAATAATTTTCTTTTGAAATGTCCACAAATGTGTCATAATGCAAAAGTGTCACGACTTTTTCTCGCCAATATTATTATTATTACTAGATGGGTAGGGTCATTCAAGTCCATAACTTTGAGGTCAACTAGTGTAACCTATTGTACTTTACCCTTTAAAATCTAATCCTCTCTAAGGAGGCCAGTTTGCGCCATATATGCGCATATCGCAGAATAGCAGATATCTTCGAAACCCTCCGGTTCGCAAATGTGATTACCAACATGCTTTACTCTGTGGCCGACTTGCACGTCACAATTACATAAGATGTAATATTATTCAGGTGATTAATTAAGTGGCAACGGCCCGTAAGCATTTCCATCACTACTTTCACCTGCTTTCTTTCCAAGTTCAGGAGCTTCTTAGATTTTCCTAAACATGGTTCTTTAATAGACTTTTTCGAGTGTACCACACCCTTAGCCAACCTGCAATACTTCACATACTCCATCAGGACCCACCTTCTAATGGCGTGCCTAGCCAAAGCATACGAGATTCCGCAGTATGGTTCAGGTCCATTTAGGATCTACGTAGTCCCTTTTTTAAAAGCATATCTGCTCTTTCGTTGCCCTCAATGTTCTCATGACCGGGAACCCAGATCAACTTGACCCAGTTTTTACCAAACAATTGGAAAAGTTCTTCGAAGCAGCTCCAGACAAGCCTGGATGTAAATTCCTCATCCGGATCCTAGGGGATCTCTCGAACCGTCTGTATACCAAACTGGTTCTTGGCACCCAGTATAATAAGGCATAGGTTATAATTGGTTTAATGATTATCGTATATAACCTGTATACTATGTTGGGCTGTAATCCCAAATTTTTTCCAATTGCGCCTCATCAAGCTCAGAAAATTATTCTGGCCTCTCTAACTGTCGCATCAACATGTAGTTTTCAGGTTAATTTAGGATCGAAGATGACACCTTGATACTTAGCTGACGTGGAGAATTCGATTTTCTGGCCATAGAACCTAGAACTCACAAGATCAGGTAGTTTCCTGCGTCTCGTAAAAACTAAAAGGTCAGTTTTATTTGGGTTAACAGATAAGCCATGTTCGTTGCACCAACCCTCCACGATGTTGAGAGCATTTTGCATAAGTTCGACTACACTCCCTTCATGCTTTCCTCTTATCAAGATAACAAGGTCATCTACATATCCCTGTGTGTATAAACCTAACTCATTTAATCTTCTTATTAAATCGCTCTTGACAGGTGCCCATAGGGTGAATGACAATACTCCTCCCTGTTTACATCATTTTTTATTTTTCGCTCTCACGCTGCTGACGTGAAGCAAAAGATTTGACAATCCTGTTACACAGCATAGAACGCAGCCATCTCTTGATTGTGAAACTTATACCATGATCTTCCGCAGAATTGAATATAGAGTTCATTGGGGTGTTACTGAAAGCACCGTTCGGTGGCACGCCAGTTGGCCCGCGGACAATTGATCCGCGACAATTAATCCGCGACAATTGGTCCGCGCGACAATTGATCTGTTGACAATTGATCCGTCGACAATTGATCCGTGAGCATTCCATATCTTGATATCTGAGTTAAATAAAGTACGTCGGTTTATTGTTATTGTTTGTTGGTTTTTTTTCAATTGCTGTGTTATTAACGTTCTTAAGATGCCACTGAAGTTTATAAAATCACAACGGGGTGGTTTAATGTTGTTACACGAAGGCCATTTTTATGCAAAGAAAAGTGTCAACAACACAAATGTAACATGGCGTTGTGTTGAATAGAACAAACGATCATGTTCCATAATAATTCACACAACAACCGATAAACGTACTGGTAATGAATATTTTGATTGTACTTTTCTTTTTTTTTTAAGCATGATACATGTCTGAGTTTCATCTGCTCGTTATTATTTATATATTTTATGAAAAAGGATTCTCTTTAAATGAACTTATGAGGATTGTGGTATGTTTTTAATTTAAAAACTTTGGAGCATTTCTTCATAACAATCATTGTTACCAATGTCGAAGTATTATATACAACTTAAGTGGAATATTGACCGTCCCCTTTCCAGATTCCAAGTATTGTCGCGGATGAATTGTCGCGGATCAATTGTCCACGGATAAATTGTCGCGCGGATCAATTGTCGCGGATCAATTGTCGCGGTCAATTATCTACGGGCTAGTTGTCGTGCAGCCGCACCCTTCATGTCTAAAAACGCTGCAATCGCTACATCCCCTTCTCGTCCCCCTTTTTGAATGCGGGAGGTAAATGCATGAAGTGCGTCAATAGTGGACTTACCTTTCTATGAGGCAAATTGATTATTATTAAGAGGTATGTCTGGTAAAATATTCTCATCAGACTGAAAATCTACAAACTTTTTATAATGTTTCCAACATAAAGGAAGTTAGACTAATCGGTCTGAATGATTTAGCGTAGGGGTATATTCCATAGCTATGTACGTCCTAAAGATGTTACACAGGAATCTTATTAGTACATTCAAAGCTTCTTGGATCAACGCTGGAAAAGTACCATCTTCTCCAGCAGCCTTTTATGGATCGAAACGACGAACAACCATCTTATACTTGATTGTGTGACAATCCGGCTTGCTCTTCTCCAATCATTCCCATTGGCCCTCTAATCCGGGTCATCAGTGAAATTCAGCCTAACAGCCTCTTCCTCCGACCGATACCCAGATCTCGAACCAGGAAAGTGCACCTTCATGAAGTTGTCCACGGATTTCGCTAGCCGATTCTGTAATTCGCCCTGTTGGCAGTGTTTATGCTTTCAATTGAAATGCTGGATTTTTCTTTAAGATTCTCTAGAGTCTAACCGTGTCAGGTGCAATTTTGAATACTCTGACAGTGCACTCTCCATGAGAATCTTTTAGCTGATTGTATCTCTTTAGTGTATTTTGCTACACTAGCCTTATACAACTACCATTTTCCAGTTTTCCTGGCTCTATAAAAAAATCTTTTAGTTTCTCTTTTCAGAGTCTGATGTTTATTATTGCACCAAGGGGCATCCTTGTCTGGTTTCTTATTCGAAGAGGACTGTGGTCCTCATACGATTTATTCATCGATTTCTCTATTATATCCACAGCTAATTCTAACTATTCAATTCACCTATCCTTCCGGGTATACTTGCCAAGGCCTCTCCGAGAACTTCCCTCTACCCATCCCAGTTGGTCGCTCTTGGTTTCCTATACCCGATTGAATCATACATGTCAGCTGTCAGTTAAAAATATACGAGGTGTGTTCAAAAAGTAAGGTGTCTTTTCAATTTTCGCGGGCTACGTACATTCAAGTTTTAAATTTTTTGTTTCGTTGTGTTGGTACACTTCTCACGATCATGTGTTCATAGTTTTGACTATATAGCTCGTGTTGTTTTTCTGGCAGAGGCGTAAAAGGTTAGAAGGATTTGGTGTGCCCTGGACGTCCCAGCACGTCAACAACAGATGAAAACGTTCAAGCAATGGAAGAAATGGTGTTGAAAAATCGCCGAAGTACCATCAGAGAAGTTGCTGAAGATGTTCGCATATCGGTTGACTCATGCCATGCTATCTTTTCGGACGTTTTGGGCATGAGACGTGTGTCAGCGAAATTTGTTCCAAAACGGCTTAATTTTGATCAAAAGATCCATCGCATGACCATCGGTCAGGAGATGTTGAATATAGTCAATAATGATCCTATTTTTCTCAAAAGAGTTATAACTGGGGATGAATCGTGGGTATATGGTTATGACGTCGAAACTAAAGCCCAATCGTCTCAGTGGAAGCATCCTGAGTCTCCAAGACCGAAAAAAGCACGTCAAGTTCGGTTGAATGTGTAGGTTTTGCACACTGTCTTCTTTGATTACCGTGGCGTAGTGCATCAGGAATTCTTACCACAAGGTCGTACGGTCAATAAGGAGTAGTTCCTTCAAGTTATGCACCGTTTGCGAGAGGCGATACGCAAAAAACGTCCTGAACTTTGGAAAAACAATTCGTGGCTTTTGCATCACGATAATGCACCTGGTCATTCATCGTTGCTTGTGAACGATTTTCTCACCAAAAACAGCACCACACTTATGCCTCAGCCTCCATAGTCACCGGATTTGGCCCTAAGTGACTTTTTTCTTTTCCCGAAACTGAAGAGACCCATGAAAGGACATCGATTTTCAACGATTGAGGAGATAATAACTGCATCACTGAAAGAACTCAAGGCTATACCACAAAATGATTATCAGAAGTGCTTCGATGATTGGAAAAAGCGTTGGCACAAGTGTATTATATCTAAGGGGGATTACTTTAAAGGGGACAACATAAATATTGAGGAATAAATGAATATTTTTTGAGAAAACCATAAACTCACCTTATTTTTTGAACACACCTCGTATATTCCTGTGATCTAACAGGGATGTCTCAGGCGATACATGCCAATCACCGAGTGCTTCGCTAATGGATACTGAAAAAAATTATGTCAATAACCTCCTGAAATCCAGTTGTCACAAAGGTTGGTGTACATCCGCGATTTAATATAGTCAAATCGGTAGTTAAAAGGTAATCTAAAAGGCACTCACTTCTACTGTTGATGTTCTTACTGCTCCATATCGTATGATGCGCCTTCCCATCAGATCCAATGACCAGCGATCATCCTTTCAAGTTGCAATAGTCCCACAAGCGTCTTAGTTCCTCTGATGGTAGCGGAAGTATAGAGTCAAATAGCAGGTATGCTGAAAAAATCACCAGAGGTTGTAGCTTTCCTTCTTTTTGATGTTTTACTTTAATTGCTACCAGCTCTCTAGTACAAAACTTCGGTAATCTCAGAAAGTCGATATCTCTTCTAAAATATATGGCTGTCCGGTGGGTTTCCTCAGATCCATTGTATGCAATAGATCCGTATTTTTGGCTTATACCTCTCTCCTTCACCTTGTAGAACCAAGGTTCTTGTATTAGTGCATGAGCCGTTTGTTCCACTTTAACACATCTGCTTAGGATCGCAGATGCAGCTTTACAGTGGTGAAAATTTATTTGGATAATATCTAAACATGAAGATTGGGCGCTGTTTATTATGAAGCAGCACCATCCTTCGACTGTTCCGAGGGCAGCTTATCTTTTGCTATTCCCGTAGCGTTCTTACACTTAGCCAGGATCTTCACTTGGATACTTTTCATCCCCAGATAAGGTCAGCAATCGAGCTTTTCTATGTGTTCGACGACTGAAGGGTCCACACTCAAGACCAACTGGGTTGATTTGGTGTCTCTCTGCACGTCTATTATGGTCCAATCCTCCACGTTTAACGTGGGATTTTGGATATTCATCCTCCTTAGGATGGATACAGGTTTTTTTATAACTGCCTTGTATCCAAACAATGAGCTTGACAGGCTTGGGAAGGTCCTTAAAATCAATGATCTTGATTCTCGCACTCTCCCAAGGTCTCAAACCGCCAACTGCCCCAATCAGCCCTGTCCTAGACATCTTATCCATGCAGAGAGCGGTCAGCACATCACTCTTATATCGACAGTTCTTAAGCCTCGGGATAATGTCGCCAGGTTTTACCCCGGCGATCATTTTCTCGAAGGCCGCCTCTATGACCGCTGCTTGCTTCAAGCTAAACTTTCCTTACGGGAAGCTCTCTGGAACAACAGCCATTTTCAGGTTATTTGAAGGTCGATATTGTAGGAGCGTCCTGGGTCTCCGACCTCACTCCTTTTACTCTTCCTGTCCTCTTTTGGAGTACTTCCATCAGACTGAGACCGTTTTGGGGCCTCTGGCTTAGGAGTTGCCTCGCGCTGCAACTTTAGGTGCTGGCGATGGTACTTCCTTCTGGCGGCAGTACTATACTTCCTTTTTCCAGGACTTCTGCAGTCACATCGTTCTCAGTGGCTCTGGCTTCTAAGCTGTGACTATTTAAAGCCTTACCTTCAGCCACACCACTCGAGGTACTAGGAAATGCAGCAGTCCCTTGCTGACTCGAAGGTGATTTACCACCTTCACTAATTTCCATCTTCTTGTGAGTAGATGGAGTGTTCATGGCAGGTGTCATTGAAGTCACTTGCTCATGCGTTTCAGTATTATTATTTTTATTTTCATTTTCGGAATACATTTTGTTCCCACGAGTAGCTAGGGAAAACACGGTCCACCCCCACAGAACCACGCTTGTGAGGATAAGGCACTTTTACACTAGGAGGTTGCGCGTTATCCTAGGACACCGTTGGAGTCACCATTCCCTGATGAAATTCAGCCCTCGACACGGTAGTTCACTTCTTGGTTCAGACAGCTGTTTTGGGAGCTGAGTGCTACTCGATGTTCGCTGCTTAGTCGAACTCACACTAATACTTCCACCCTTCTAACCATCAGATTCAAGCCATAAGGGTCATCCTCGTTGTGGGTTGAAGGTCATTGTCATCCGAGGGATTTTTTAGGCCTCCTCACCAAGGCTAGATCCGAACTCTCCTTCTACTGATGCAGGGAAATGTAATTTCCTATCATAAGGAGTAGAAGTGCTCACGCGTCCCATAGAGGAGGTTTTCCCATATATGTGCCGCTGAGAGTAAGGGGGTTAACCGTTTTTGCATGAATAGGCTTAATTTTTCTTTGCGAAATCAAATAGAAATATCATACTTTAAGCTTCTTGCTAACATACTTTCACAATGAAAACAACTGTTTCTTAAAAAAACAACAAAAAAATGCAGTTTTTCAATATTTTTCATGAATAGGCTTCTTCTTATGGAATCAACTTGAAATATTTTGCCAAAGACTCCTTGATGTCATTTTTGTTAAGTTGAGAGCAGCTTTTAATAACTTAACCTATTTTAAAAAGCATCGTCTAAATTTTTTTACAAATTGCTTATGTAATTGGCAAATAGCAGTGTTTTCAAATTGATTGTAAGCGCACAATTATAGGAGGGTAGTTCAATAAGTCCGTAGAATGAAGTATAAAAACAATTTTTTTTGGGTAAATTTTTTTTTATTTTTCAACATAATCTCCTTGGAGCTCTATACACT
>NC_046659.1:35673971-35680562 GCF_010883055.1 Belonocnema kinseyi
TCTAGTCGGGAGTGGTGCTGACTGAAAACAGATGATTTGGAGCGATTCGCGCGCCATCTGTTGGTCATTCTAAGGACTTATTGAACTACCCTCGTATGTCTCATATTCCATACAAAATATATGGATTTAAAATAGCTACTTAATCATTTGGAATTACAAAAAAATGACTTTCGTTTATTACTTTGTTTAAAACACTGGAAAAAATGACCTTGCTCTAACCCATTGGAAATTATTTTACGTTAGTTGTTAAATTGATATATGGCCTGTTTGAATCAGTTTAAAGTTTCTAAGAGAATCATTATCACTGAAATTTAGAGAAAAATATTATAAATTTGTTCTTAAATAACAAATTTTGATTGATTTAGAATGAAATATTTACATCCCCGCGTTATTCTTGGAAGATTAATGGTCATTTAAAAGAAAAACACAGTTATATCTTATTTTCCGCCAGATAAAATACGTGGATGGCGTTACTTCTTGAGTAAAGCTTACCCAGGTGCGAAATTCAGTCAGATGCTAGAGCTTGACCATCAGCCCATATTCTGGCCCAACTTTGGGCTGACATTTGACCCGACGTGACGTTAGTTCAAACCTTGGCTGAGCAAGAGCAGACCATCGGATAAACTCTGGTTAATTGGTTAAAGTACGGTCCGCCCGACTGCGGATAAAAAATGGCCCGACCCTCGGAATAAAATTCGCTTGTACAAGCTGCCATGATGCACTTGACTGTCGGTCAAACTTTTAATGAAAAAGAGGTTATGAATTCTGAGTAAAGGGAAACAAATCTTTTTTTTTGGTCTCAATCATTAATCTCATTATAAAAATTTTTTCAATTCCTATTTTGAATTACGAGCTAACTGCGGCCAACAACTGCGTGGTCCTATCTTAAGCTTATAGCAAAAGGCGCCCACATTGGCATCACTGGATGGCCCTCATTGGGGATCAAATTTCTGGCCGACGTTGGGATATGTAACCGCATCCATTTACAATACAAAATAATGAAATTTGGTACACCGAAGATTTAGGTTTCGCTGAATATGAATCTGTTACCGCATTTGCGAAATTCAAGATGGTGGCGGTAGTGGAAGCGTCCAAAGTTGGGTAGTTTTCATTTTTTACTATAAACTTTATAGTTGCACAGTTTCATAAGCATCGAATTTTTGAAGGTTTAAAATATTTTATTTTATGTCTTTGATATTGCTGATGATGGCTCTAAATTCAGATTTGATAAATTCAAAATAGCTGTTCCAATGTGGCAGACCAAAAACTTCAAAAATGAACACATTTTTGTAAAAAACATCACGTTAGGATTATTTGGGACTCTGATTTCGAATGTCAGGTTAAATTTTGAAAATTCAAAATGGTCGCTTCAATATAGTGGACGAGAAAATAAAAAAATTTACAAAGTTTGTAAAAATCTATACATTGAGTTTGTTTAGGGCTCAGATTCCGTAATTTAGGTAATATTTTCTTAATTCTAAATTTTCAGTCAAATATAGTGAACGAAAAAACTTAAATTTTTTAAAATTTTTGTGACAAGGGGCATTTCTAGGTTAATGATTAAAAATGTTCAATCAGTTTTCAAAAAGTTAAAAGAGCCTGTGACAGCATAGAAAGTAAATATTTAAAAGGCTTATAAAATGTTATAAAAAAGGCTTCTTGTACTGATTTAAAATCATTTCTCCACGTTATAAATTTTACGTGATGTGTTTATTACTCGATCTAAAGAAATGATCATTAATTGGATACTGGTTATATCTTTTCATTATAATTTGATGGTTGAAAACAATCTACTCAGGCATGCAAATAAAAAAATAAAAAAAGAAGGTCTTTAGTACATTTTATCCTTTTCTTGGGCAACCTAATGTGGTGCAAAAACAAAGAAATGTTTACTTTTTTCTTCGACAACTATATGTCGTACAACTATCTAACTACTGCATCTGAATTTATTCATTCTAAAAGTTTCTAACAATCACAAAGAAACAGAACGCAGCAAAGCCGTGCTCAAGCTCTGTGCGATAACGATAGCCAGTTAGTATTATGTAAAGCAATTGCACCAATACAAAATCAGTCTCTTATAGATATTAATGATCCTGAAGCATATGATGACAATTTAATGGAAAATAATATTGACTGTATACATGGATGTTCCCAGGTGGAAATTTAAGTCGGGGGCTGGCCATTCTACGGCCGGAGAGCCCGGCTTTAAGTATGAAGTCCATTAGTTACTAAATTAGGGAATAAATTTGATTCTTTTTACTACAAAATTGGAGCATATTATTCTATGAAATTTTACACGCCCAGCACACAGACAACATTAATTACTTTCACGCAGTCGTTGAGAGACAAAAAAGGTATTTAGAATATAAATATTAAATGATTGCGAGTATTTTGACTTTAAATATTAATATTCCTGTTTAGAGTGAATAGATATATTACATTTTTAAACATTATATTACAAATAAAATCTCTAATTCTACGTAGTATCGAACCCACATATCTCATAAGCTACAGTTCCTGCGTATCCTCATAAGCTACAGTTCAGAAAAGTTAAAGCACCAAATTTTAAGTTCTATTTTTGTAATTATTTATTATTATGCAACGTATGTAAATATGAAATACACGAACTTTTTACAGGAATATCAATAAAATACATTTCAAATAAATAATTTAAATCGATTACAATTTTTCTTCGCAACAATTCAAAGACCGGTGGTCAGATATCGCGGAAAATCCAGCGAATAGTAATGCTTCACTATTCATGGTATCGTACGTACTTCTTAACATTACACTTTCCGATTAGGAAGTATTGTGGAGGAATAATCGAACATCTTCTGTAAGATTATGCAGGCCCGTCGAATTTCATTTTATGAAAGAAACATCAGAGAAAACTACAGAAGTGCATTGCTATTATTGTGAACAAATCTCGCGTTTAAATCATAATTTCGTTACTATCAAAAGAACAAATGTATACAATTTCTCATAAGCTATACCCTGAAATGTTTGATGGAAAAGTTTGCAACGTTCTGACCAAGCAGTCATCTTTTACCCTATGTAACATATGTGGGGCTACACCAAATCAAATGAACCATTTAAATTGCCCGCGAAAAGTGATTGTTAAGGAACAAAATTATTATTTTGGCCTACCCTGAGTAAAAATCCTTCGACTTGGTTTCGAATTGAAATGCCTCCAATCAAGACATACTGAAGTCGAAAAGTTCAACTTGAGCATGTCCCAGTTTTGAGACGGAGCCGGACTTCAATTTATGTCTTGGAGAAACGTTTATATATCTTGAAGACATATATTTATGTTTTAAGTCGAATTTTTATGACTTAAGACGAACGGTTTATAACTTCGAGTTTATACCTGTTCTAACAAAACGGCTCCTTTTGACTGTCATTAAAATTAATCTTTGTTATGATTAAACAATCTTGTATATCTTTATACATTATATAGATTCAACCAATTTCTTTACGGATTTTTATTCGTATTATACTTGTTTGGCGAGGAAACCGAAAATGTTGTTTGTTTTTACGTATTTCAAACGGCTCAGGAGGCCCTCCTAGAAAGTTACAACTTTTATTTTTGCAATGAAAATTTTTAAGTATGATACTCGCTTAGATCCTCAGATTCTGAATTTCTCAATCAAAAAAAAGTTATTTAATAATTACAAATTTTTTAGTCATTCATTTTAATCTCATTTCTGAGTAGAAAAGGGTTCGCATTGGGAAAAGTTTACGTCGGCCATCTGAACCAAGACAAAGCTCGTGTTGAGACAAGTAAATATCGTCTTAGGCAAGACAAAACTCGACTTGAGACAAGTAAACGCTGTCTTACCTGCCATAAAAGTAAGACGAAGGCTTATGTCTCGACTTACGTATGAGACGCAGCGAGACATCAATGGCTTGGAGAGAAACACAAGACTTTACCAATTTGAACTCAAGTTGAAGCATTTTTAGTCAGGATCCCAGGTAGAAACACGCTACCAGACGAGTACTGACCCAGTACAGCTTGCCGGAGTCCCAGTCCTGGCTGGCTGTACTGGGCCAGTACTATGTCAGGCAAACTACAATACCAGTGGTTATTTCGAAACCAAAAACATGCTGAAAAATAGTTCTTTGTGACAAACTGAAGTTTTTGGTGGGACTGACGTTAGAACTACAATCTCCACCATATGACGATTTGATACTTAACTTTGACATGATTTCGACTCAGAAAATAAACTTATTGCATAAAGGTGTTAGTTGGACGTATAATCTAAACAATGAATAACACAAACTACAAAATAGCCTCGGAAAGGACTGGAACTTTTAATGACAAAAGGCATGCACACGGAAAATCTAAAGGTCATGTTTCAGGCGACGAATGGAGACTGGGTGTTTGGAATGCTACGGGAGTAATAAAAGGGATGCGAAACTAAAGACATAAAAAACGGCGTGCTGAAAGGCGGATTTGAAATATGGTCAGGAGTAGACTGTGAATCAAATAGTAAACAAAGAGTAGGTCTCATTTTGAATGAAAGAGCAAAGCAGCATCTCGGAGACCATGGCTTCGTGTCTCCCAGACTGCTGTGGGCTAGAATGAAAGTAGGAATCAGAAGACTATTTATTATAGCATGCTACGCGCCGGTTGATAGTGATCCTAGAGAAGTAAAAGACGCCTTCTGGGACACACTAAATGACACAATAAACATCTGCGAACATGGGGAAAGAATAATTCTACTAGGAGACATGAACGGTTGGGTGGGCATCCAAAATCAGGATACAGAAAGAGTATCAGGCAATTTTGGAGATCCAAGAACAAACTATAACGGAGATAAACTAGTTGGTCTTTGCTTAGAAAGGGGTCTGTTTATTACAAATACTTGGTTTAGGCATAAAATGATCCACATGTACACATGGTCTAAAGGAAATAGCCGCAGTGTAATAGACTTTGTTGTTGCGGATGAAAGACTTAGAGAGTTAGTCAAAGATACAAGGGTCATGAGGGATCCTGAATGCAATACTGATCATTACCTTCTGATCTCAAAAATTAACTTAGGTCGGGGTTGGAGAAAAAAGAGACCCAAGAAAGCAAAACAAACGCGAATCAAAATTGAGAACCTACAGAAACCGGATGTGCGAATAGATTTCCAAAATAAGATAATCGAAAGCATAGATAGGGCAACATGGGAGGACCGTATAAAAAACAAAGATTAAGAGGGCGTCTGGACAATGTTACGGGATATCCTTGTTAGATGCACGATCGAAGTGTGTGGTACCGCAGTTGTAGGAAGAGTTTCTGGTGATGCCTGGTGGAATGATGAAATTCAGGCTGCCCAAAAAGCGAAAAGAGAAGCGTACAAGAGAACTTTGAACATCGCAGGTCTCAGCAATGAGGAAATAAGTAGACGTAGAAATGATTATAGACGCGAAAACAGGATGCTTAAACGATTAGTTAAAGAAAGTAAAGATACAATTAGAGCAAAAGAAAAGATAAAAATAAAAAACGACTTTGAAGGAAGCAAGAAACTACTTTATAAAAAAATGAAAGGAAACAAAAGTACAGATATTGTGAACATGAGAAATAGTAGGGGGAAATGGTATATGATTCAGACGGAATACTAGAGGCTTTCAGAGACTATTTTAGGAGACAATTCGGAGATGAAGCTATAGGACACCACAACTGCGATGTTGAACACGATGCGATGGAAAACTCAATTGAAAAAGTCTGTGTCACTGAGGTTAGGGATATAATTAAGAACTTGAAAAACGGTGAGGCTGCCGGATTAGACGGTAT
Source organism: Belonocnema kinseyi (assembly GCF_010883055.1). Classification (NCBI taxonomy): domain Eukaryota; kingdom Metazoa; phylum Arthropoda; class Insecta; order Hymenoptera; family Cynipidae; genus Belonocnema; species Belonocnema kinseyi. The sequence goes on from NC_046659.1 coordinate 35,679,751, forward strand.
TAACGCTGAAATGTTTAAACACGGTGGCGAGTACATACCACATAGAGTTTGCGAATTGATAAATCTATGTTTCGAGATGGGAGACGTCCCAGACGATTGGAAAGAATTTATTATCGTACCAATATACAAGAGAAAGGGAGATAAAAGCGAGTGCAATAATTACAGAGGGATTAGCTTATTAAGCACCGTAAGTAAAATATATTCAAAAATACTTATTTGTAGGGTAATGAAAATAACAGAAGCAAAGACTTGGGAAGTCCAAAGTGGGTTTATGCCAGACAGGTCATGTACGGATCAAATATTTAGCTTAAGGGAAATAACAAAAAAAAGTTTGAGAGTAGGAAAAAAAGTTTTCTGTGCATTTGTTGACCTAGAAAAAGCTTTTGACAAGGTAGATAGAAGTAAACTTTGGGAAGTCCTGAAAGAGTATGGAGTCAATGGATAGATCCTACAAGCTATTGAGTGAATCGGAAACTGAGTGACTGTTACGATATTATTCAAGAAGTTAGACAAGGATGCGTTATGTCTTCATGGTTATTTATATTATTTATGGACAAGTGTTTAAGAATGGCTCTCTTCGACGAAGAGGGTGTGGACCTCGAAACAGTCAGGGTACGAGGTTTAGCGTTCGCAGATGATAAGGTTGTTTTGGCAGAGTCTATCGAAGACCTACAAATAATGTTGAATAAACTAGATGCAAGCATGAAGAGCATGGACCTCAAAATTAACGCAAATAAAACAAAAACTATAGTGTTCGAAGGAAAGAGTGAGAAAACACTATGCAATATTTTATTAAATGATGAGAGAATTGA
>NC_046659.1:35680662-35692388 GCF_010883055.1 Belonocnema kinseyi
CGCATAATAAGCGGGAAATCCCTAATGGACAAAGTAAGTAACGAGATAATTCTAAAAGAATGTGGTGCAGAAAAGACGCTAGTAGACACATGGGAAAGAAATGGGTTAAGATAATTCGGACATGTTGAGAGAATGCCAAATGAAGGACTAACGAAACTAGTGTATCAAGGTAAAGTAAATGGCAACGTGCCCAGAGGTAGACCGCGTAAAGAATGGTTAGAATGTGTGAATGAGACCCTACTGAGAAGAGACATAAGAAGTCACAGAAACACGAGAGCCTGCATGAAAAATGCATGGACATAAAAGAAGCTAGAGAAGTATGCCAGGACAGGAAAGTATGGCGGCAAATAGTTAATGAAAAGAGTGTCAGTAGAGTGAATGAGGCCTGAAACAAAGACCTTGGCTATTAATGGACCCAAGTGGGGAACCTTACATAACGACTGCGTGAGGTTCTTCGCGTGGGTTGATTGCTAGAGAGATTGATCAGCAACCTGGGTCGGAGCAGTGTTGCGGAACGAACGTGTTATTTACTTAAATAGCCCGAGAATTCTGGATCAATCTGAAAAATCCCTATCCCTTCCACACACTACTCCTTTCCCCTGCCGAGTGAGTCACTCCTACCCCGAAAGGGAAATGGCTTAATGGTGTAATAATAATTATACTTTGACATAGTTAAAAATGTATTTATACTTTGTTGTAACATCATTTTAATATAACGAATTAAAATTCTATCATGACATAATTTTAATGCTAGTCGCGGCGATATTCAACAGATGGCGCCAACGAATGTCGAATATTAATACGTATGTACCCTTCCCTGGCGTCGAGTAGTATAGCGTGGTGCAAGCTAAGGAAAAATATTCTTTACTCAGGATTAGGTGCCATTTTATTATTTTATTAGATGCTGCTTTTTAAAAACGACATAATTTCAAAGTACAGTTAGGATCTATACACTTGGTTATTGCTGTACGTCCATACATCCAGCCCTTTGTGCCAGCTATATTGAAACTGTAAATGCGCAATTGAAATTATAATACTGGCCCACCATGTGTAGAATTAGAGTTCTGAGCCAATTATATTACTTTGAAAACGGTAAGGAGATTGAGAATATTACCGACAATATCTGAGAAATAAATTCTCTCAGAATTTATGAGAATCTTCGAATTTATTTTAATTAATAGAAAATAGAATTTTTTCAATGACTTTTCGGGTAAAAATTCAACTCTTTTTTTAAGTTTTTATTTTTTATTTTAAAGTTTACCTGTTTTAGCAGAAATTAAATCTTTTTTTGATAAAAATGCAACTGTTTGGGTAGAAATTAAGCCATTATACTACTTAACTATTTCGTAGAAAATTTATATTTTGTGTTGAAAAATGAGCTGAAATATGTTCTGGATGAAAGTTTCACTTATAAAAAATTTTCTTTTTTATTAAAAATTCATCTGTTTCAGTACTAAATCGATATTGTTTAATAAAAATGCAACTATTTGGTAGAGAATTCCACAATTTGATTAAAAATTCATCCTTTTTGGTTAAAAATTCGTCTTTTTAGAATGAAAATTAACTTTTCTGGTAGAAAATTATTTCTGGTTAAAAAATTCATAGTTTGATCGTGAAAACTCGACTAAAATCTTTAGCAATCGAAAATTCAACTATTTTTTGAAAAATTACTTTTTTGATTTAAAACTTCATCTGTTATAAAAGAAATTTCATTTTTTGTATGAAAATCGATTTGTTAAGAAATCACTTTTTTGTTAAAGATTTATATTTTAAGTTAAAAAGTTCTCTCGTTGGTTAAAAGTTTAATTATCTTGTTGAAAATTAATCTTTTTTATTTGAAAATTAAACTACTTGGGTCAAAGTTAAAGTACATTGTGAAATTTTTCTTTATTGAAGGCTTAAGTCTAGTTGAAAATTTAACTGTTTAGTGGAAAATTCTTCTTTTTTTTTTGTTTAGAATTAAGTTTTTAACAGAAAATGTAACTTTTCAATTTGTTTAAGATTGATATTTTGTACAGAAAATTTCGCGTTTTTGTTGTTGTAGAAAATAATTTTTTAGTTTGTAATTTCCTTTTTTTGGGTTAATAATTCTTTTCTTTTGCTGTATAAATTTCATTTTTTAAATTAAAATATATAATACAAACTATGAAACTTTTTCGTTGCGTATTTGTCTTCTTAGGTTGAATATTCAACTATTATGTTAAAAAATCAATTATTTTGTTGAACATTACAGTATATTGTTAAAGAGTTGTCTTTGACAGTAGAAAAAACTTTTTTGTTTTAATTGAAACAAATTAATACATTTGAAAATTTAAAATTTATATATGAAACACTGTTTTATTCCGCTTATAAAATATTCTCTGATAAAAATATAATAAGATTGAAATGCTAGTATTTAAATATAAATAATTTGAAATAAAAAATTAGTCGAGAAATCAGAACATTTTGAAAATGTCACGCGTCTAAGTTTTCCGGGAGTGAAGTCTTCTTATTTTACTTCGTAGTATTTATTAAGTAATGTGAGGCAATGGAATTTTAAAGTTAGAGTTTCAATCTAACAGTGCTTAATAATTCATGAGCTACTGCTTTGCATATTTTAAATTCCTGAACATGTTTGAGCTAGAAAATAATTTATATTAAACCGCTGATATAAGCTGAACAACAAAAATATTGTTAAAAATCATAAAATTTTTTAATTTTCTCAAATTCTTTTAAATTCTTCTAAATTCTGTCATATTCTCGGTTATCAAACCTGAACTTAAATTCTGGAGAATTTAAGAACTCTAGGTAGGGTGCCCAGATAATCTAATCGATTCGATCTCTCTTTCTATTGTACGTAATTAAAGGGACATGCTCGATAGTTTTGAAACAATAAACTGCAACTACCTCTTTGTATCTTATCGGTCAGATAAAGAGAGGTGGCTGTCTATAATCAAAAAGTCGGTAATTCTCGATTAACGTTTGATGGCCCTCTCTTTCTGACCCATAAGATAGACAGAGGTCGTTGCAGTTGATTCTTTCAAAACGACCGAACGTCTGTATAATTTCATACGATAGAGAGATTCAATTCAGTAGGCCCCCCAAGAGGAAAACAGGGCCTCTGTGTTGGGGGATTGGAATGACGGGGCCCTATATGTAATTTCGATTTCTAGCAGTTCCGGCAAATCGTAGCCCCCACGAAAAGTTCGAGCCCAAGGAGAATCTCCCCGTTATCCTCCTCACTCTCTATCGTCAATCCAGCAATTGAGTATAGATTAGGTTGGAGGGCTTTGGAATCCAACTTCTTGTCTCCATTCACCTACAGCATTAAAATATTTCTATTTCGTGGTTGAATTGTGGTATCTAAAAACCAAAAGTATTGGCCAATACTGTTTTATTTGCAAGCCTCCTTACCGGGAGATTTTTCTATTCTTTAAATGTCCACACTGCACATTAGTTTATACATAATGTTTTAATAAATTAAAAAATAATTACAAACCTCAAATTCCCAATAGTAGAGATCACTGAACTCCAAATAGAAATAACCGTCTATCGGCAGTTATATTATGAAAACTGATTTAAATCGTCAGCGTATACTTATGAACCTTTCCTTAATTTATACTTGAAAGAAAAAAGTGAAATTCGTATCGGAAAGTATTTTACTTTTGAAAAATTGTTAACCTGTATCTGCAAAAGTATAATGATTATTTAAAAATTAAATTTTATAGTCCGACAAATTTTAACATCAACAAATTTTCTTTTCAGACAAGATTTTTTTCAAGTTAGCTACATTTTAATATTTTATGATGAAATTCATATTCTTAATTTCTGAATACACCTAAACTGTTATACAATCAAGAACCTTACAAACACGGTTAGAATCACTCAAACTTCCGATACTAAGTAATCAAGCATAATTGCATAAAAAAATATTAGAAACTTTCTTGGTTAACTTCTCGAGATCTGTCATATCTTGAACCCTTTTTTTCAAGCCTCCCTTTAAACAATACGCGTGTTCGTGACTGGTCACCAAACGTCTGGAATGGTCAAATTTTGAACCATTTTCCAGCTCCCCCTTTAAAAAAATACTTGTCAATGTCTTGTTACAGAAAAGTAATGGATCACATTCTCGAAAATAGTGAAATCGGAATTAGTTTTTGGTGTTCTTGATTATGTGATAGATCGTTCATTTACAAATTGATATTTTTAGAATTTTATGATAAAATAGTGACATATTGTACTTATTTTCAAAAAATAGTGTAGGAATAGAAAGTTTCTCAATGACAAAAATTTGCCGGACTAATAAATGTAAGTCCGGAAAAAATTTCCGAACTAGAATTTTCAAATCCGGCAAAATTGGCCAGCGTTCAATACTCCACCTACAATTAAATTACTCTTTAACACCAAACAAATATTTGCAAAAAAATAGCGTAGGAATAGGAAGTTTCTTGATGAACAATCTCTCCGTTTACTAAAAATTGAGAGCCCAAAGGTAAGAACAGATGAGCGTCCGGATTGCACAACGACGTGAGCGCGTGAACTCAACCAGCTTAGGAGGCAAGAGAGGGGATAACGCGTTGCTACTGGGCGACTTAAATGGACAAATAACTTTAAGGCTACCGTCATTCCGTTAATAATTATCGGATCGTATTGGACTCATGAGTCTTTAGCGCTTCCAACGAACAGATGAGTTATTTTTTATATTTTCGATTTTTTAACAACGCACAAAACTTTTTATAGATGTTAGGTGAAAATCTCAGTTATAAATTTCAAAACAGACCAAAATTAACAATATCAGTTGAGTTCATATAGATTTAGTTACAAAATATCCAAAATTCATATCGATTATTCTGTATTAACAGCAATGACCAACACAAATAAACAAAGTCTCAGCTCAGCGCTGCGTGTAAACAAAAGATGAACTGAGATTTTCACCTTGAAGGTATAAAAAGTTGGGATGTTGTTAAAAAATCGAAAATACAAAAAGAAGTCATTCAATTAGGTTCGCTGGAAGCGCTAAGACGCGTGGGTATTTCTATGCAATAATGACCACGATCCGATAATTATTAATGGAATGCTGGCAATTTTAAAATTATTTGTCCTCTTAACTCGGCCCGCTAGCAACGCGTCATCTCCTCGCTTGTTTACTCAGCTGGCTGTGTTCATACGCTAAGGTGGTTGTGCAGTCCGGATATTTTCACATTAATTTTTAAACTCAAATTATTTTATATCAATATGATGTTAATTACAAAATACGGTTTTTATAGTACATGCGGAATTGAAATTGCGAAAAACCGTAATTGGAACATTACCTTGAAGAAAATGTAATCAAATAATCCATAACGCTGACTATTTTTTATTTGTCTATCAAAATTAAACCAAGTAACTAACATATTGTTTTATTTCAAACATCCAAGAACTAAATTATCACCACCGAAATGACTTTTTCTTCCTGAAAATTCGAAATCTTTGAAAGATCGTCTTTGACAATTGATTTTTTGAAACTCTTTATTTTATTTTGCCACATAGTTGGAGGGTTTGTATGCGGTGCAGCACCCCTAGTAATTTTCCTATTAGCCTTAAACGTATGTGAGTTGATACGCGCGCAATAGTTACGTGTTAAAAAAAGTGAAATAAAAGAAAGAAACAAAACGATAATGCAGAACAAGAATCAAGAAAATCTACTAAAAAAGAATAAGGTGGCTTGGTTTTCAATCAGGCATAGATATACATTTTCAAACAAAGAAATGGATCTTCAACCAAAAAATATTATTTTTTAACAGAGTGTTTAAGTATTTAATTAAGTATTTAAATTTTCAATCAAAACATGTAACTTTAAAAAAAAAATCGAATAGTCAAATTATCATTAAAATATTAGTTCTCAATTCAAAAAACAAATTTTAACCAAAAAATTAATTTTTTCAACGAAAAGATTAATTTTTAACTGAACTAATGAAAATTCAACCAAAAAACTGAATTTTTATTAAAATAGTTTAATCTTCAACAAATTTTAGTGACATTTTTAACCAAGAAGATTAATTTTCTACCAAAAAATTATTTTTTTTTAACAAATTGGTTCAAACATCGAACCTAGTAGTTGAATTTTCAACCGAAAAAGATGAATTTTCAATAAAGAAATTTAATAGTTGGTATTTGAAATAATGAAGATTTTCAATTTAAATACCAACTACTAAATTTTTTAAATGTAAAATTCATCTTTTTTTTGTTTGAAATTCAATTACTAGGTTGAATGCTTGAACCGATTTGTTCAAAAAATAATTTTTTTCGTATAAAATTAATCTTCTTGGTTGAAAATTGCACTATACTTTGTTTAAGACTAAACTATCGCATCTGAATGTGCTCGACTGGGGCTGAAGGTCGGAGCGCGGTCACAAAAAATCAATAACTTTTGAACTACTACAAAATACTAACTTTTTTTTACCAAAATTTCCAGAAGAAATTGTAGAATCTATTGGTACGTGAAAGAATTCTTTTACAGGCGAAGAAGTTTTAATGATATTTAATTGTTTACAACAAACAATCATTTAAACAAACAAAAAAATGTTTTTCACCACCGAAAATTTTTGAGCGTAAAGTATAATTCGTAATAAAAATTTTCATAGCTCAATTATTGAATTTCGATGAACCGTTCGCGAGTAATCTATTTTTGAAAAATGTATGATGAGGCCCTTTACAAACTGTCTTTCAAAGTACAGGTATATAACCAAAATATCACAAATAAGGTCATAAATGTTTCACATGGGTAGTCAGGTAAAGGTCTTGTTACGTGACGGACACCCAGCCGGCGCCAGATTTGTTTATTGTCCTACATGTAGCTTTAGAAGATCCGAATGGTTCATATCTAGATAAGTTTAGGAGATTGATAATCTCAATGAAATAACAATTTGGCCGAGTGAAGGTAGAGTAGACGCAAATTTAATGACATCATTGTCCTACTATTTCCTTTCTTAGCAGCTCTACAGCTTGAGAAAAAGCAGAAGGTATTTAATGCTTACCTGCTCCTACCTAATTCATAATCCGACTTTAAACACTTATAACGAGGTTTTTCAGAAAATCTCAAATGAATCTGAAGCTAAACTTAACTAAATTTTATTTTGGTCGGTTTTTATCGGCTTTATATATACTGTGGGACCTCGTTCGTGTCCCAAAGGTCCCTTCTGGTTATTTCAGGGGCGTCCTTAGGTAGCATGATTTATAACATATCACTGATATGTACTAGGCATGACTAGACACCATTAGGAGCAGCACTGGATTGTGGTGCGTGCGCAACTTTTTGACGTAATTTCCACGTCACGAGCGAGTATTTGAGGAGTCACGTGACTACGACACGAAGCCGAAAGCGACACGAACAAGGTCCCGATGTAAATATATTTTTAATATATTAAATTACACAAGATTAAAATGCAACTTGTCTTGTGAATTGCTGATGAACTAAAAGCAAGCAATGTTCAAAATTAATGTTAAAAAGATTCAAAATACATGCTATTTTAGTCCATTTTGATCGATTTGTTCTCCCTTTGAGGGGGGAATTGTTGAAATGAACAAAATAAAAATCTAATAAGAGTATATTTTGATAGATTTCAGAAAGAAAAACAACTTTTGACTCTGCAGCTATTAATATTTTCCGCCGTTGTCGAGAAAATTTAGATTTTTAATCGCTAAAAACGAAAAAATCGTTTTTCTCCAAAATTCCTTGTCTTTATTTCTTATGGGTTTAAAATTAACCAAGTTAAAGGAAAAATAAATCGGAAGATATTTAGAGGTCGCTAATCGCGAGTTTGTCTGTGTTCACAGAAAAATGATTTTTTTCGAAGACTTCAGAATCAATCCTAAATTGTACAGAGCATTAGAAAGGGGGCTCATTGAAATTAGTTCGTTTTATCATTTTTGTTAATATTCAATCTAATTGGGATATCTTTAATAAAAATTTAAATTATTGTTAGGTCCTTAAAAAATAATTCACTTAAAAATAGGGTTGAGTTTTATTATGGGACTTGGTTGAGAGTTTAACTTCAAGTTTTCAGAACGTGATTTGCGTGTTTAGTTATAATCTCCAACTTCTTTAGTATACTGAAAAATATTGTTCTTGAATGAAGAAAATATTACTTGATTCAAATCAATCGCAGGTATGAATGGGGACGATGAATATGAGTGTGTTGCAAATGCATAAGTTCTTGCTATCGTATGCTTGGAATAAGCGTACATCTTCTTAATATGAGAAAATGTATTCTTAGATAGAATATCGCATTTTATTATTCTAAGGCTTGATTGTGTTACTTCATATAGAGATGTATTCTAATGCAGAACATAGTTTACTTCCAAAAAATAATTTCTGATACACTTCAAGAATATATTTTCTTAATCTAAGAATATGTAGTATCGGAGCAATAGACTATTGCCTCAACTGAACACTATTTCTAAAAAAAAAATGGTTTTCGAAATTATTGTTTCACATTCCTATCTACATTTGCATAACTAAAATTGATTATGTGCACCAATGTTTAGAATTTTATAGATATTATTGAATTTCAAAATAATTGCTAGCGGCGAAGAGAACCAACTTTCATAACATGTTAACTTGTCGATTATCATATTTAACAAAATACTTATGCAGTAAGAAGTAAATTAATTTCAACTAATATATTAATTTTCATAGTATGTGTGTGATGTTTATTGTATCAAGTATACAGTTCTTATGTTGAAAAAATTGATGTGATTCTATCACATGCAATTCAAATTAATCATTATTTGATGGAAAATATTCAAGCATTGTTCTAAGAGAAATTATTTCTTCGCTGAATACATTCATTTTCTCGTCTTAAGAACATGAACATTGTTTCAATTAAAATAGTATTGAATTTATTAGTATTATATATTAGTATTATATATATATCTATTATATATAGAATAGTACATGAATTTACTTGTATCCATAAACATTTTGTTAGAGTTTTAGTTACTTATCATAAGAATATAATATTCTTAATTCAATATTTTATTAAACTCGACGCAAATAAGTATGATGAAACAAATTAACTCAATAGTTTTTTTCTTAAAGTAAATATATTCTTGATTCAAATAGTTGTCCTGATTCTATTATTTTCTTGATTCAAGAAAGTCGGTCCCTTTAAAAAAAAAAATACTTGCTTCTTTCAAGTAAAATCAGCCAAGTAAACTAGCCTACTTGACTTAATGCAAATTTTTTTAGTGTAGAAATTTCAACATCCATTATTGTTTGTTCACCTTATACACAAATTATGCAAACAAGTGCACATTGTAGGAGCTTAAAAGCGAAAAGAATGTTTTTCTGACCTTGCTACAATTATAGTACCAATGATGTTTTCGAAAAAAGTTTGGTTATGCATTAATATTCTTTTATTATATAAAAAGTTATGTAAATAAATGCACATTTTAGGCATTTTAGGTGCACAACTCACTTCGCTTGCAAGTTTTAGCGAGTCTTGAGCGCGCGTCTATTGAATGTCGCGCCTCTCGCTCGATAATGGGTTACCTCGCGTTTCGTGCTCGAATATTTGTTGTTTGCATTTAAAATGCTTGAATGAAACTTGATCAAAAATGTCTATTTTAAATTGCAGTATTTATATGCGTCTTTATATTCTGAATTTTCTACTAAATTCAGTACAGTTAAAGATTAAGTTTCTCAAAGCTCTGTAGGTGTTAAGGTACACATTCTCATCGTGACGCTCGCGCTGCGCGCTCTATTTTTCACAGACATTTATAAGTGCATATTTTCTGAACAACGTTAAAATAAATAAAAAAATACTATTGTTCTGCGGAGATTTTTCGCTATCTCTCGTTGTTATACTAAGAATAGGATTTTGGTTTTCATATTATTTCTTATGGATAAAGTAAAATATCCTACAAGTTTTCTTTGAGATTTTCTACTATCTCGCATCTTTTCGCGTAATATTGAAAGTTTCGATTTTATATTACTTACGCTGAATAAAAAATAAATAGTTCAAAGTCATTTTTTAGGAGTTTCAAAATCTATAATTTGTCATTAAGACTTTTTAAATATGTTGAGCCGTTTCGTTAAAAGTTTGAATGTTGTTTTGTCAAATTTCGAGTAATCCTAATACTTTTTTTAACATAAATGATGAGAACTTAATAAATGATAACAATTTTGTATCTCTGATTAAAACCAAAGCTTCATAAAAAATTTGTTGACACGTTTTAGGCGCACAATTTTTGTTGAATATTTTTTTTTCTTAACTTGTTTCCTTTCTCAAAAAATTAAATTTTTTATTTTCAATGTTATTTTGTACAAAATGGAATTTCTTATTTTTCATTTTTTTCGTGCAATTAAAATTTAAATTATCGATTTCTTAAGGAAATCCAGAAAATTGCAATGAGAATTTTGTAGGGCTTTCAGAAAGCAATGTTTTTCTTCTCTTGACATTTTTTCATATCATGCGTTGTTTGGTTTAAAATTTTGATTTTCGATTGATTTAAAAATTTTTTATAAATACTATAACTCTGATTTTTTTACATTATTTGCTTATAAAAAGAAAGAGTAGCGAGGTATACAACATTTTATCTAGAAAATTTATTGTAAATAAGTTTCAAAATAATAAAAGAAAAAGCGATTTCTTTCCGCCTATAAATATTTGCAGCATACATTTCTTTACATAAATTGTTTTGATTAGCGATATTTGGCAATATTTTTGTATAGAACATCATTAACCATATAATTTTAAAAAGATCAAAACAAAGGCTGTTTCTCGTAACTCACAAACGCCTTGCATGTAATTTTTTAAATATAATTTGTTACTAAAATTAACAAATATTAAGGCATAGCAAATTTTCTAATATAAAAAATCATTGGCAATATAATTTTCGAAATGTTGGAAGAGAAACCGATTACTTTTCGTTTAAAAATGCCCCAAATTTCCATTTGTATACATAATTTGTTAATAATATTACAAATATTCCTGCATAAGAAACTTTTGTCAAAAACATCAGTAAATCATGATTAGAAAAGGTCAGAAGAAAACCCGTTTTTATTTAGCTTATAAACACCTAAAACGTGCATTTGTTATATATAATTTGTTTAGAAAAAAATTAATGTAGGGCAGTATCGATTTAGAAAATATAATTAACAACATAATTGCAACAATATGAGAAGAAAATATTATTTTTTCGATGAAAAACGCCTCAAATGTGCCACAAAACATCATTATTAATATAATTGCAACTATGCTGGAAGAAAAAAACGATTTCTTCCTGCCCATAAATGTCTGAGATGTAAATTTGTTTATAGTATTAATTATTAACAATTAGCTTTAAAATTGAATGGCGGTATAGCATCCTAACAACGAAAGATAGCTATTTCCGAGCAGAAATATACAAGACCAATCACACTTAATTTCGATTATTTGTTCATGCAATTTATTTGGAACAATTTATTTTACAAATTTTCACAAATCGACACTTTGTTTACTGTTTGCATGAATATAAAAATTAACTGAGCAAACTATATATATATAACTTTGCTTCGGTTCGGTTTTGATTCCTCTAGAATCAAACCGAAGGGACTATGACATAGCCACCGAATGCGTCCTCGGGTTGCGGATAGAGGGTCCCTGTACCAAGGGATTCTGCGTAATATGGTTACAAAAATAAATAGGCAGTCGCGGACAATTGTCCAGGGGTGGTCCCGAAGGAATTAACCCCCAAGCGCAGGTGTGAAAACCGTGCCGAAAGCT
>NC_046659.1:35692488-35702361 GCF_010883055.1 Belonocnema kinseyi
ACACACACACACACACACACACACACACACACACACACACACACACACACACACACACATATATTGCAGTGTCGGTGCAACTTTATTTGCCCTATCGCAGCGTAGAGCAGAACAGAGCGTATACTATATCTAGAATAGTTTTTACTGCTCAGCAGGTAAGGAACAGGTAAGAGTATAATCAAACAGAATACAAAACAAAATGTAAAGAATGTCTTACTACTTTATTAAAAAATCATTTCTCTGTCTCAAAATTAATTTGAAACAACCAAACATTTGAAAATTGAACTATTTGGTTGACAATTCATAAATATTACATGAGGATCAAACTATTTTGTTGATAATTCGACTTTTTTGGTTAAATTTAATTGTGTTTTTCTTTTAATCAAAATATTGTTCGACTGAAATATCAATTATTATATTTGTTCTTGAAAGTTTATCTTTGTATGTTGAAAATTCAACTTCTTGCTTGAAAGTTGAACTGAATTATGGAAAATCAACTTATTTAGCTAAAGATTCGTGTAATATTAGTTGAAAATGAAACTTCTTACTTGAATATAAACTTTTTTATTGCAAACTCATATTTTGGAGCTGGAAATTCAACTGTTGTGTTCAAAACATCGTCTTTTTGTTCAAAGAATTCTACTATGGGGTCAGAAATTAATTTTTTCTCTTTAAAAATTCATAAATTTAAATATTTTGTAAAAAATTCGCTGTTCTATATTTCAAAAAAAAAATTTTTACTATTGAATTTTTTGTTTAAAAAGCGATATCTTCAAAACTACAAATCCAACTATTTAGTTAAAGAATCTTCTTTTTTGATTGAAAATTAATGTTCTTTATTGAGAATTCAACTATTTGATAAAAAATTAATTCATTTTTGATAATTTTTTGCATTTCTCGTCTTCTTTGATGGGAAATAAATAAATTGGTTAAAAATTCAACTGTTTCGTTGATAATAATGAATCTAATTCGGTTGAAAGTTGAACTACTTTCTTAAAGATTTACCTCTGAAATTAAATTTTCCTTGAAAAATATATCTCTGGTCTCTGGTTGAAAATTAAATTACGAAGTCCAAACTTTTCCTCTTCGGTGGAGTAAAAATTAAGTTTTCTTATCGAAAATTCATATATTGTGTTGAAACTTAACATTTTCAGTCTGAAAATTCAACTGTTGTGTAAAATAAAAATCTGTCGGCTTTGGAAATTTAACTTTAACGAATAAATTCTCATCACGAGTCTCATTCAAAAAGCATAATTTACTATATTTTGTAGAATTGCATTATAATAAATTTATTTATTGTTAATATTTGTACCTTTATTTGCGTACTCAATTATTTTTATCATTTAAAAAGTTACCTTTGGGTATATATTATTAATATATTTTTATTTTTTATTTGGGAAAGTAAAGTCTTAATAATTTTTTTGTTAATTGTCAAAGCTTTTTTTTTATTGTATCCTTTTACGTTTCCCCACAAATTATTATTTTTCATTAGCATAGCTAATGAATTAAAATTAAAAAATGGTGACAATGATATTTATATAACTTTTTAATGTGGACTTTTCTGCAATTTTTGTGGATTTAAACATTTTTCTCGCATCTCGTATTGTTTTTCCACAAAGAAAAGTTTTCATGTTTAATCATTTTTTTTCACGATTCTGACAAAACCTAGACATCCTGTCCAAAAATGGTTAAGAATAAATTTGTGGATCTTTTTTGGTCAAATAATTTTGATTTTTTTTCGTATCTTGCATAGTTTTTTGATATCTAATTTGGCATGTAAAAGCACCATCCAATATGATCAGTATTTCAAAAGTTATTCGATATACAGACGTCGACTGCCAGGCACCATCTTCAAACCTGTATTTTCGGATTAAGGAAGAGTCGCTAATCCTAAATGTAAATTTTGCAGTAACTAATAAAAAAATGATGCCATTTTCATGCAAAAAACGTTATTAATTCTGACTTCAGAAAAAAAGATTTTTGCACTAGTTTAGATTTTTAAATGTTTAAAAATGTTAGTAAAAAGATAATAAGAAGTTTTAGCTTTAAGCAAAAAATATTAGTTTTAATAGTATAAATATGATTTGATTATTTGTGTACAATATTACATATTTTATAAAATTTATACAATGATCAATAAGTAATTGTAGTACAGGTCTTTAGTGATTTTATTTCAAGCCTTATTGTCGAAAATAAACAAAAATTTCATCTTAAAACTCGACAGAGACGCAGTTTAAAAAGTTTCCAAGATTTATGATACTAGGGGGGGGGGGGGTAGTCAGAAACTCCTAAAGAATAGATCGCGTATTTTGTAAATGTCCCCAAGAGCAGAGATAAAATTCATAAATTGCGTCGCTCTGCATGAGTTCACTGGTGTAAAAAAGGCAAAATTATGTTCATTTATTCATAGTAAAAAGCCATTAATTTTTTGAAAAAGAAGAAATAAATTCCCAATACAGGGATGGTTTAGTTTAGTCCCATGCCATCTTACAGCCATCTTGCCTATTGCGCAGTGAGTTGTCTAATTGTGGGGGACAGGGTGAGAAATGAGCATAGAAACTCCCCAGTGGGCACCAAATTTAGCGACGTCTTTACGACATCGTTACATCTTTACTACAACTTTACGACATCCTATGTCCATGTCGTCTCACTGTCTTTACGATGTCGTAAAGACATCGTCATTTCATGCGACGTATTTACGATATTGTAGACATCTTAACGACATGGACATAGGATGTCGTAAGTTTATCGTAAAGATATCGTAACGCTGTCGTAAAGACGTCGCCAAACTTTGTGCCCACTGGGTCTAGAATGTACATCCTGTGCATATTATTTGGCTCCATCTGTTGGATCTCGCCGTGACTAGTATTAAAATTATGTCATGACATAATTTTAATTCGTTTCATTTTAATTATACTTTCACATAGTTCAAAAACGAATTAAAATTATGTCATAGTATAATTTTATTGCAACGAATTAAAATTATGCCATGGCATAATTTTAATGCAGAACATTAAAATTATGCCACAGCATAATTTTAATGCAACGAATTAAAGTTAGCATTGAAAATAATGGAGAAACGAGGTGAGCCATGTGAAAGTATAATGAAAATGAAACAAATTAAAATTATATTGTGACATAATTTTAATGCAACGAATTAAAATTATGTCACAGTATAATTTTAATGCAAAGCATTAGAATTACATCTAGACAAAAAAATACTTCTAACTGTTAGGTATAATATTAACGGTGAATAAGAAAAATATGTTTCATTTTTTTAGATTTCGGTAAAGCACAAAAGTAATGCCCTAGAAAATAAATTGCACAAAATTTATCGTTTGTCGTATGAAAAGAAATATTGTTATGTTGAGACATAAAAAATGAATCAAATTTATGTCTACGCATAACAATAAACGCAGGTATCCTCATATACTCTCAATGCATTCATAATTTACTTTACCGTAAGCCATGATTTAAATCAATTTTTTTTAATTCCTGACATAATAAGAATATTTGAATAAAAATTATGTACAGAGAAGTTTAATTTCTTTTCTGTTCTTCATCTTAGTTAATATTTAAAAGTAAAACGGCTTGCCATAGTTCTACTTCTGATTGTCACTGTGTAGTACATTTTATTCTGACAATTAAAACTGCTCATCCCAGTGGGCACAAAGCTTGGCGACGTCTTTACGACATCTTTACGAAAACTTTACGACATCCTACGTCCATGTCGTTAAGGTGTCCCTACGATATCGTAAATAAATCGTATGATCTGACGATGTCCTTACGATATCGCAGACACCTTAACGGCATGGACATAGGATGTTCTAAAGATGTCGTAAAGATGTCGTAACGATGTCGTAAAGACGTCGCCAAATTTTGTGCCCACTGGGATCTTACTCTGTTAAGAAAACAACTTCAATAACCTGAACGTGAAATAGTTATTTCGAACAAAATAATGAAAATGATGAAAATGCTATTGATTTAATGATCGACTACCTAATATATAAATATGATTTTTTTCTAAAATGTGAATCCAAATTGCAGAAAAATTGGTTGTAAAATAGAAATGATATTGTAGGCAATTAAAAGATGGAAAAATATTGCTGAAATATTTAATTGAAACATTCGCAACATTCCAAATGAATATTGCAGCAGCATTAGAGATACATGAAAATGTTCGACTAGGGCAATATTTGTCTGAAATGTTCGAGCAATATTTCAAAACAATGTTGAATCGAGGTTGCCGTATGTGTGTGCAAAGTGTTCACGAAATATTGTCCAAATATTGTCTCTAAATTTTTATAATTATTTCTGCGCAACGTTTCCGAATCATTGTTTCCAAAATGTCGTCTAAATTTCAGGAAAACATTGCCTTCGTCATCCTTAAAAGTTCCTATAGTGCATTAATAACATTTTTATAACGAATAACAAAAAAGCTAAAGTATACACTGTTGGAAAATCGATGTTGTTGGATAACTAAAGAGTCAAAATGGAATATAATTCCTGCGGTCTCTAATCAAGTTTATTCTGACCCTATATTTAATCAACAATTCCGCCTTTTTTACAAAACGCAACGCAAAGAGGCCAAACACTCCACATTCAATTCGAATAATCTTGTCAAACCAAATAATGCCATTCATTACGTTTATAAATAAATACACTATCTTCGACAAGGGAAAGGTTCCCGGAACTGATTTATTATTTAATAAATTATTTATTAATACAAACACCAATAGAAACATAATAATATAGTTTAATTTCATAATTTAAATTATTCTTCATCAAGATCGCCTTCTCCATCATCAGCAACGGTGTTCAAGAATGATATTTAAATCAAATTTAATGCACGGCAAAGTTTTTTGCATCCTAGAGGGCTACGATCGACCCCATTTTGTTCCAAATTCGAAAACGAAATTCCGTAATTAAAAAAATGTTTTTTAAATTTTAACAGTTGCCGGTTTTTACTTGAAGTTTCTCATGTGAGATGCATGCGGAAAATCACTTTTTTGAGTTTTTAAAATATTTTTTTAGGGTATGAAAAAATGTGACGGGAAAGTATGGGGGCCTGTAGAGAATTATCCAATAAAGAATTGCATGTATCAAAAATCTAAGTTTGACACCCCTAACACACACCCACGAGTATCTGAAAACTACCCTTAAAACCAAAAATGTCAATTCTTCATGAAATCGACCTTTTGATAGAATTAATAATATGGTCAAAAATTACCATTATTTAATTTTCAATTATTTAAACAAATGGGATTGATTTAAATAATTTTTTCTTTGAAAATTCGTATTTCCACCTGAAATTTATCATTATTAGTCTAGTGGAAGATTCATTAACATTGGTGAATTAATTTTTAATTGTTTAAACAAATGTAATTTGCTTAAACATTTTTTTCTCAAAAATTCCTTTTTTTTCTTAAAAATTCTTACTATTGACCTAGTAGAATATTTATTACATTAATTTATTAATTTTTAATTGTTTAAATAAATGGAATTTGTTTAAATAATTTTTTAATAGAAGTTATTAATATTTGTTCAGTGGAATACTTATCAACATTGTTTGATTTTTTAAAATAAAAATTATTACTTAAATATTACTGATAAATTAATTATTATTAAATGAATTATTAATAATTCATTACTAATCATTAATTATTTATTACCGATGAAGATTCCATTAGACCCACAGTAATAATTTTTATTTTAAAAAAATTCATGAGAAAATTATTGAAACAAATCCCACGTGTTTAAATAATTGAAAATTAATGCACTAGTGTTAATAAATATTTCACTAGACCAATAGCAATAATTTTTAGGAAATGAACGAATTTTCAAAAAAAGTTATTTAAACAGATTCCATTAGTTTAAGCAATTAAAAATGAATAAACTAATGTTATGAGATATTCCAGTATACTAATAGTAATAATTTTAATGAAAAAAACAACACATTTTTGAAAAAAAATTATACAAACAAATGCCATTTGTTTAATAAGTACAAATTAATTAACCAATGATAGTAAGTATTTCACTAGACAAATTTGAATAATTATAAGTAAAAAAAGACCAGAATACAGTTCTCAAAAGGTCATTTTTATGAAGAATAAACATTTTTTGTTTTAAGGGTAGTTTTCAGGTACTCATGGAAGGGTGTAGGGGTGTCAAAGCCATATATCTGATACATGCAATTCTTCGTTGGATAATTCTCTACAGGCCACCATACTTTCCTGTCACATATTTCGAATCCTGAAAACTTATTCCAAAAACTAAAAAAGTGATTTTTACCCATGCATTTTACCGGCATCTGTTAAAACAAAAAAATAAAATAAAATTAGAAAATTTCCTTCTTCGGATTTAGAATGAAATGAGAGGGGGGGGGGGCGTGGCCATATAAAAAAGCGTTTTTGAGCCACCCTACTGTGTATACTAAATTATGTTGTTATGCGATGAAGTAAAATTAAGTTTAAACCCTCCTGTAGCGCCGAAAATTCATGCGGATTTTGCGGCATTTGCCGAGTTGCGGCCCGTGGTCAAGAAAATCTTCGAATTGCGGCCCGCGGTTACTTTTGACCTGGTTGACTTTCACCTGGACGTTCCTTCTTCCACTCCACCACCAAATGAATAAGCTCATGAATAGAGTAAGGGGTGGTGGAGGTAAGGAGTGGAGATTAAATTATCGAATTTTCGAAAAATTTAGCAGTTTATACGTGTTAATAGTAAGGTGTGGATCTGCATTCGTTTTTGTGCTTGCATAGTATCTGTTTCGTGGCTTGTTTTCTACGTGCGCTTTCCAACAACACCAACATAAAAATGGAAAAAAATGACAAGAGAGGAAGGAAAAGAATTATTTATTCTAGACGGATTTAAATTTCGTTTGCACAAATTGTTGAAGGACCATGTTCAACGTTGGCCTTGCATTAAAAAATCGTGTAAAGCTTTTCTTAAATTAAACCTGAGTAAGGAAACTATTGAGAAAAATATTAATCACAATCATGAACCTGAGAAGGAAAATGTTCTTTATCGACAAAAATTAAGCCATTCTGTAAAACGTAAAGCAGCAGATGATATTTCTTAAAAACCATCAAAACTTTTGCATAGAGAATTGAAGAATAATGACGTCGAAACTTTAACTGTTGACGATGTTACTCGCATCCGCAAAAATGTCGGACATGCGCGAAAAAGTATCGTTCCGACTTTACTGCGAAATCAATTAGACATTCACAATTCACTGGACAGTATTAAAATATAAACAAATAAAAAAGAACTTTCTATACCTGCCCACAAAAGTTCGGTCAAGTATTTACAACTTTTGGTTTGCATAATAATTTGTACATTCCTCTTGCGTCTTTACTGCTAATTGGTAAGCAAATTAATTCGTATACAGTAGCATTTTCTTATTTAATATTGGAATGTAAAATACTAAATTTGGTTTTTGATCCTAAAAAGGTTTTTGTATACGTACAACTTGCCATTCATTCCGCTGTATCTAAAGTGTTTCCAAATGCAAGTATAAAAGATTGTCGGTTTCAATTGGTTCAAAGTTGGTGGAGAAAAATTCAAGAGCTTGGAATAATTGTTGAATATAAAGATGAAAATTCTGAAATAGGATCATTTCTAAAAAACTTCTTTGGGCTACCTTTTTTATAATTCATCCGATGTAGAAAATTTGTTTTGTCGAAGATCTCATGGCTCTTCGACAATTAGATACAAGAGTTCAAAAGTTTTGTGACTATATTTTAGAAAATTACATACTAAGTAACTCAAGTTTTCCACCACATATTTCGGCTGATTTTTCTCCATCAACGTCGCGGACAACAAACGGTTATGAATCTTATCATGCAAAATTAAATTCAATGTTTTATACATCAAACCCAAACATTTTTCTTTTTATTGAAACTTTAAAAGATGTGCAAATATATTTCTACATAAAAATGCGAAGTATTGGAAAGAGGACAAAAAAGATTTTAGAAAAAGAAGAATTTTTAAAAGATGATAAAAGATGTTTCAAAGCGGTTCTTTAAGTAGATTCAAATTCGTCCGTAAAGTTTTACGTAAATTTTTACCCGTCTAGGTCTTAGCTCAAAGTGAAATAAATACCTAATAAATTGGAAATTATGCAGCTTCTTTTAGAATTTGTTTCACTTTACGACAGCTTCCACTATCTTCATTATTTATTATTTATTTATTTTTGTAGTAAAATATGTATAGAATTGATGACAGCTTCTTGTAGCTTAATAATTCATATTTGATTTTGTACAGTAAAACCTCTAATTATGGACACCTCTTCAGAGCGGACACCTCTGGTTACGGACACTTAACGTGATTCCCCGACCCAAGGTAGAGGAAATCCTATGTTAAGATACCTATTCCTAAGAGACACTCTGTAACGGACACAGACACTTTTATTGACCCCCGAGATATGAATTTACCCCTACGTGACGGACAGCTTCAATGCAACCTGACTAATTAGCTTGATCGCAGACATAGGGGTAGGGATAAATGTAATTGTTTCGTTACTAGACCTTTCAAATGGGCGATTTCCATTTCATCATGATGTACCTGCTCGTCTTACACTCTCCACTCGACTTCTCCTCACGGCCCTGACTGAGCGATATTGCTATGTCGTGCTTTGCCAGCGGGGCCCCTTTGTCATAATGAGACTTAAAATGCCATACATAAAAATGTTATAGTTTTGGAATCAGCAAATTAAAAATATTATATTCAGAATCTATTTTTTTGCGATTCCAACGATATGTAACTTGCAATTAAAATATTGAACTTGGACTAAGTTATGGCAGATATTAGTTTGTTTTGACCCTGACTAGATAACATTATGGAATTTTCCGTAGAATAGTTGAAAATGCATTAGTTTATTTGGTAGAAAATTATCCTGTTGACAATCTAAAACTCATTTGGTGGAAGTGATGCTCTTGTATTTTCCATATTATAATCTACTATCATAAGCATATTGATTTTAATTCAATTCCCTGGAAAGTGAAGTTTAATTTCCTTTTAATAAATTGCCCTTGTGTTTGATACACCAGTATGGCCCTTATTTTTCAAAATCCTTTTTTTTCAACCCCCTAGTTCTGTTCGATTGTCCAAGAGTCGACCATCATTTTTAATATTATAAAATTATTGTGTATGTCTATATGTGTATATGTATACTTAATAACTGATATTGTGTAATGTTTTGATTAGGATTCCTCTTTCTCGTTTAAAAATTCAAGTACTTGATTTCAAGTATAATATTCTTCTAGGCAGTGGGGTAAAAATCCGAATATTCTATTAAATTGTCAACAGGCGAATTTTCTACCAAATAAACTGATGTATTTTCAACTATTCTACGGAAAATTCCATAATGCTATCTAGTCAGGGTAAAAACAAACTGATATCTGCCATAACTTAGTCTAAATCAATATTTTAATTGCAAGTTACATATCGTTGGAATCGCAAAAAACATAGATTCCGAATATAATATTTTTAATTTGCTGATTGAAAAACTATAACATTTTTATGTACGGCATTTTATGCCTCATTAGGACAAAGCCCCCCCCCCTCCCCGCTGGCGAGTAGAGAGGGTAAGACGAGCAGGTACACCGCAATGAAATAGATACTGCCCTTTCAAACACTTAAGACCTCTCTATTGTTGACCGCCAAGATTTAAAATTACCTTTACTATACGGACAGTTTCAATACAACCTGACTTATTAGCTTGATGGCAGACATAGGGGTAGGGATATATGTAATTCATAAAAAGAGGTATTTCGGGTTTCATTCGTGTAAAAAACTACGAATTGTTTGCCGACGTTTCGTGAACATTGCAGTTCACATCTTCAGGGCTGACCTGAAACTGAGGAATCAGGT
>NC_046659.1:35702461-35718006 GCF_010883055.1 Belonocnema kinseyi
ACAAGTTCGACCAGTCCCCACGGTGGGGCGCTCTGGCCAATCACAGGCATCGTAGAAAGTATACCTAAGAACATCATCACCTGATTCCTCAGTTTCAGGTCAGCCCTGAAGATGTAAACTGCAATGTTCACGAAACGTCGGCAAACAATTCGTAGTTTTTTACACGAGTGAAACGTGAAATATCTCTTTTTATCAAAACGAATCATCGTGAAAGCATAAAATCTATTATCAAGGAACTCTACAGGGAGAGTATTCTTACTAAAACCAACACCTTTAGTAAGCTCAGGACTTCTCAAGGTAAGCTACTAACATCCTTAGCTTTTTTGAAACGGTGCAGATACAACAAAATAGTCCCAAAATTCTTACAACTGAAAAATAATTTGGGAACATCTAAATCCAAATCGATTCTGCATAATACAAGTTTGCTTCTCGTTAAAGAAAGAATACAACATACCAAATTTCTTTTGCACACTACCTCTAAAACATTATTAAAACTTCATTTTTTCCTATCAAATACCCTCAGAATTGACATTTGGTCCACATTGGACCGCATATCGTTTGACCAATCCCAACGGATTAAAGAGCTTTCCACCCAAAAACAAAAAACAAAATTTGACAAATTACTTCCAGTAAAGCAAACAAAACTAACAAATACAGTCAAAAACATCTGACCACCCTCTCCACAATGAAATGATTTCAGCCGCATCTAAAGGAAATAATTTTGCTGTAGCTCCATCGAAAATCCCAAAAGAAGAAATAATCAGCAATTTAGAATCCACAATATATACCCTTTCACCCGAAGAAGCAAATGAAATACGACGAAGGACGGCCAACATATTACGCTAAGCTCAAGTTCCATCCTCAAACTTAACAAAACAAGAAAAAACCGCAATTAAAGAACTTAATCAAAATAAAGATATTATAATATTACCCGCAGACAAAGGCAACACAACAGTAATAATGAATAAAGAAGACTATAACAACAAAATCATGGACCTTCTAACTGAACGATATATACAAAAAACTTAAAAAGGACCCCACAAAAACAATAGTCAGTAAAACAAAGACTCTTCTGAAAGACTCTAAACTTGACAGCCAAACTATATCCAACTTAATTCCTACTAATCCTATCTCTCCAAAACTTTACGGGCTCCCAAAAATCCACAAGGAAAAGATTCCACTTAGACCGATCGTCAACGCAATAAACTCACCAACTTACAACCTAGCACGTTTTCTCGCTGCAAAACTAAATCCTTTCACAGGAAACTCAATCACTCACGTCCAAAACTCATTTGACTTTATTAAAAAGATACAACAGATTCACATTCAACCCCCAGACATCATAGTGAGTTTCGACATAGTATCTCTTTTTACAAAAGTGCCAATCTCAGATACAATTAATATTATTAAATCTTTCACAAACTTCCCTTCCGAGCTTATACCTTTGATAGAACAATGTCTCAATAATACTTACTTCTCGTTCAATAACCAATTCTACGAACAAACCTCAGGGGCAGCAATGGGATCCCCTATCTCACCTGTAATAGCCAATGTGTTTATGGAACATCTAGAATCTAAAATCTTTAACCAAGCCAAACCTAAACCAGAATTCTGGTTCCGTTACGTTGATGACACATTTGTCATCTGGCGACATGGACGAGATGAACTAAATAAGTTTTTCGATTTTATCAATGAATTACATCCTAATATCCAGTTCACCATGGAAATAGAACAAAACGGAAAATTGCCTTTCTTGGACGTATTAGTTTACAAAAAATCTGATAACACATTAGGACATGAAGTTTACAGAAAACCCACGCATACAAACAGATACTTACATGCCTCCTCCCACCATCACCCATCTCAAAAACAATCGGTCATCAACTCCCTTGTGTACAGAGCTGTCTCCATAACAGGCAAAGATAACTTACAAAAGGAATTACAAAACGTTAAACAAATGCTAATACAGAACTATTACACAAACAAACAAATTGATAAATCAATAAGAAAACACACTCAAAAAAGCAAGTCAACACAACCTACGAAAGAAAGAGAGAGTAAAATGACCATCACTCTACCCTACATCCAAGGTGTCACAGAACAAATAGGAAGAATTCTCAACAAACACAACATCCAAACCATATTTAAACCACCTGCGAAAATAGGACAACTACTAAATAACCCTAAAGATAAAAAGACACCCTTCAGTGATCCAGGAGTATATAAAATCCCTTGTTCAGGCTAAAACACTTGACGCAATCAGCACTAGCTGAACATCATATCGAAACAGGTCATAACATTGTATTTGATGAACCAACAATCATTGCAAAGCACACAACAAATTTCCAAGAAAACATAGAGAAGCAATCGAAATCTTAAAACACCCTAATAACATCAATAGGGACAATGGATATAATACCAATCCGATTTGGCTTTCCGTTTTCCCGGATTTTTTAAAAAAGACTTGATTGGCCAATCAAGTTCGACCAGTCCCCACGGTGGGGCGCTCTGGCCAATCACAGGCATCATGGAAAGTATACCTAAGAACATCATGACCTGATTCCTCAGTTTCAGGTCAGCCCTGAGGATTTGAACTGCAATGTTCACGAAACGTCGGCAAACAATTCGTAGTTTTTTACACGAGTGAAACCCGAAATATCTCTTTTTATCAAAATGAATTATCGTGGAAGCAAAAAATCTATATATGTAATTGTTTCGTTACTAGACCTCTCAAGTAATTTTTTTTTTTTATTCACTTTATTAATTTTTCATTTATTTTATTTTTTCATTAATTTCATTTATTAATATATTTGTCATCTATTCTTATTATTTTATTTATTATTTATTTGATTATTCATTCATTTATTAAATTATTCTTTTGTAATTTTATTTTATTTCTTTGTTTATCAATTCATTTATTTGATTTATTCATTCATTTTATTATTATTATTATTATTTCATTCATATCACTTATTTAACGATTTATTTCACTTATGAATTTATCAATGATTATTAGTAATTATTTACTAAATTAATTATGAAAAAATAGTTAATAATATTATTATATATACGTAATATGTACATACATATAAGCATATTACTTTTTAGCAATTCACTCTCTAGAGTAGAAACCTCTCTAGGGCGGACACCTGTCCTAAGCGGAGAGAAAGTCGTTCCGCGTGAGTATCCGTTATGGAGAGGTTTCATTGTAGTATACTATTATTAGTAATGTAATGATCACTTTTTTTATCATTATCACTGACAATGCATATTTCCCAACATTTTATAAACACACACACGGGTAAGTTGTAACCTTGATGGATGTATTAAGGTCATTCAAAGTTCAATATGGTCTAAACATTTTTCCGGAAGCTAGCTTGTAAAAATGATCCTCTTACCCTACTTACTTACTTGAACAATGAACATTATATATTGACCATCGCGTGACGTTGGTCATGAACGTCAGGGTCATATCAAGGTCACTCTTTGTTTTTTAATTGAAACGACTCTGTTTGACGTCGGGAATCGAAAGAAGGGGAAATTTCACATTAAAAAGTATAGTTCGGTCGTAGGTAAGGTTTGACCTTGATGGACCTAGCAAGGTCATTTAAAACTTAATATAGCCTGGCTACACTTTTTGAAGTAAAAATGGAGCTTTTTTGGTTATGATTAAAAAGGTTAGATACCAGAAATTTTAAAATCAATTTTAAAATTTTAAAATGAGAAGTTGGAGGGTCAGCATGAGAAGATGCAGTTGCAGTATTCTCATCTAGAGACATTTAAAGCAAATATTCAAGCATTATTCTTAATTCTAGAATAAAAATAAAAAATTGTACATATTTGCACGTAAATAATTTCTAAACTTGCCTACAACCTTCTGGCGATCATTTAAGTCAAGTCTTCTTCGTTTTGAAGGGTGAAGTGGGATGTTTGGGATAATCGCTTTTTCCTCGCTTATTATTGAATTCGCATTGGTCTTAAATGACGAATTGAATTGAAAAACTTCATGTCTCTTAATTACCTGGGTGGCCTAGAAAAGTCTTGTGGTTGACTTTTTTCAATTCTACTACTTAACTTTACAGAGATTTGATCAATGTCACTAGAAGAAAGTTACACACCAGGAGGGCCCTTGAACCATTGCAAGGTCAGTTTCTTCATCACTCCTAATAAAACAAGATGCATATAATCAAGTGGCACATTAGAAACAGCCCCAAATCGAGGAATATCTGTCAAAATTGTTGTCTTTTTATCTCGATAAGTTCCTACATAATAGTTATTTGCAAACTCTAAAGCAGTCCTGTACCTAAATGGCCCTATTCCAGGAAAACATACACGTCGTTTCTTCTTCTGGGTTTTTCTCCACTGTTAAGAATTCATTAGCATCAGCTGGGTGATGAGTTCCATAATATGCTCTTATCAGGTATGCAGCTCTTGAATTCGTATCAGAGCGTAGAATCAGCCACAAAGCTTTAGACGAAGATTTATACAGAGGTAAACCGTCAATGTTGATCATCTAATTCATGTTATTATCTGCATTTCCCTTATAATTGCGTTGCTTCAGAATGGAGTTAATAGCTCGGTTCAGACCAAGATGGAGATACTCTCTTCCAGCAGACATGTATGTGATTTCCATGGATCTGGGCGTTCGCAGGAGAGTTCGTCTTCTTTCGTGTCAGAATCTTTGAAATTTCAGTCTGTATCACTATTCGACATATCCCATTCAATTATTTTTTAATCGTATTCTAGGAAATGAATATCTGGTACCTTTTCTTAGTCATCTTCTCCATCTTCAGTCTGACTTTTGGCACTTTTACCACTATCCTCAACACTGGTTTTCAAAGAATCCTCTTTAGAATTACTTCCACTTTTTGAACTTATTTCTGTCTGTGTATGAGCCCAGGATTCTTCTTCAAACGTATTAAAAATCATATTTTTATCCGCATATAATTCATTCACATATATCTCATTCGCAACTACTTCATTTACAGCTTTGGTATCTTCAGACTTTTCAGGAAACATTGAAACTGACAATAGTTACAAATCTGAGTCTTAAATACGTCAAACCTGAGAAAAGGGCTGTGCTATTAGATGGTAGATTATGGGGTAGAAATTTGTCATATGGCTCAATATTTACCGACTCATGGAATCGTGGAATTTAAGAAACGCGTGAAATTCGAAGAATTCGTGGAATTCAAGGAATTAATAGAATTCAAGGCATTTGTCGAATTAAAGTTAATTATGCAATTTAAGGAAGTCATGGAATTGAAAGAATTCATGGAATTTACAATATTCATGGAATTCCCGTAATTTGCAGAAATCAGGGAATTGAAGGAAGTCACCAAATTCATGTCAATCATGGAATTAATCGAATTCACGGATTCAACTAAATTCGTGGAATTCACGAAATTCACAGAATGAAAGTACTTTATGAAATGAAATTCACCTACTTCATGGAATTAATTGAATTCCATAAATTCACGAAATATAATCCATTCGTGGTATTCGTGGAATTCACGGATCTCATAACATTCACGGAATTCAAGAATTACACAGAGTTTAATGAATTCACGGAAGTATTGGAATTCGAGGAATTCATAGAATCTACGGAATTCACGGAATTAACGAAATTCATGAAATTCAAGAAAATCACTGAAATCACGGAATTCACTGAATTAACGGAATTCACAGATTTCATGGAATTAAAGGAAGGTACCAAATTTGTGGCAGTCACGGGATTCATCCAATTCGCGAAATTGACGGATTTCACGAAATGCGTGCAATTCACGTACTTTACGGAATTCACGTACGTGGCGGAATTAATGTAATTTATGGAATTACATAAATTCACGAAATTCAGTAAATTCGTATAATTCAAGGAATTCAAAGAATTAATAGAATTCAAGGAATTCGTGGAATTAGAGGAATCAATAAAATTCAAGGAATCAATAAAATTCAAGGAATCAATAAAATTCAAGGAATTCGTGGAATTTAAGGAATCCTTTGACGTCAAGGAAGTGATAAATTTTAAGGAATTCGCGAAATTCGAGTAATTAATAATATTCAAGGAATTCGTGGAATTCAAGGACTGAAAAGAATTAAAGGAAATCATGCATTTTAAGGAATTGAGGAAATTCACGTGATTCATATAATTATGGAAATTCTTGGAATTCACGAAATTATTGGAACTCGCGGACTCCATGGAATTCACGGAACTTGTGGAATTCAAGGAATTTGTGGAATTCAAGGAATATATGAAATTCAAGAAATTCATGAATTTGAGGAAATTCATCAAAATCACTGAAATCACGGAACTCACTGGATTTCCGGAAATAACGGTATTCTTAGTATTCATAGAATTTGCAAAAGTTACGGCATTCGCGAAATTCATGGAATTCGCGTACTTCACGGAATTAATGGACTTTATGGAAATCCATAAATTTTCGAAATTCAATAAATTCGTGGAATTTATGGAATTCACGGAATTGAGGAAATTTAACGAATTTATGGCATTCACGGTCCTCAAGTAATACACGGAATTTAATGAATTCAAGGAAGTAATGGAATTTGAGGAATTCAAGGATTTTATGGAATTCGCGGAATTAACGGAATTCATGGAACTCATACAAATTCGAATTCATGACGTTCAAGGAATTCTTAAAATGTAACGAATTTGTAAAATCCACTAAATTCAATTAATTCAATGAGTTTCGAGAATTCCTTGAATGCCATGAATTCCTTGAATTCTATGATTTTCTTTAATTTCGTAAATTCCCTGAATTTCCTGAATCCCTTCAATTTTATGAATTCATTAAACTCCGTAAATTTCTTGAATTACGTAAATTCTATGAATTCTGATAATGCCAGGAATACTCTATATTTCTTGAATTCCTTTAATTTCACGAATTCCTTCAATTCCATGAATTTAATAAATTCCATGAATTTAATAAATTCCTTTAATTTAATAAATTCCTTGAATTTAATAAATTAATTGAATTTAATAAATTCCTTAAATTCATTAAATTCCTTGAAGTTAATTAATTCCTTTAGTTCTGTAAACTCTTTAAACTTCTTAAATTACATAAAAATGCTTAAATTCATAGAATTCCGTAAATTCCTTGAAGTACGGGAATTCCTTTAAATCTGTGAATTCCTTGAATTTCGTGTATTCTCTAAATTCGGTGAATTCTTCAAAGTTCGGGAATTCCTTTGATTCCTGTAATACCGTGAATTTCTTCAATTCCGTGAATTCTGTGAATTCTTTGAATTCTATGAAATCAACGAAATCCTTAAATCCCATGGATTTCATAAATTGCTTGAAACCCGTGTATTCCTTGAATTCCGCAAGTCCTTGAAAACTGTGAACTTCTTAAATTCCTTGAATTTCACGAATGCCTTATATTCCATGAACTCCTTGAATTCCGTGAATTCCAGGAAATCCGAGAAATTCCTTTAATTCTGTGAATTTAAAGCATTCCTTGATTCCACGAAATCCGTGAATTTAAAGGATTCCGTGAATTCCGCGAATTCAATAAATTCCGCTAATGCCTTAAACTCCATGCATTCCTTAAATTCCTTCATTTCTTTGAATTCCTTAAATTCCATGAATTCCTCGAATTGCTCAAATTCCATGAATTCGTGAAATTATTTAGACTACAAAAATTTTTTTGATTCAGTAAGTGGCGAGATGTCCATCCGAAAATATGGTGCACAAGTATTACTCGCTACTGGACCTGTATTGTAAAATTCCAATACATGTGAAGTACATTACTGTTGCCAGTATGTTGAAACTTCAAAATTATGTATTAAAGCTTTACCCTACGTTTCGTAAATAAACTTTCAATACATTAAGTGGATGTTTCCAACAGAAAATTCGAACAGTGTGGGTTCACAGGAGAACTTAAAACTGATGTTCGACACAAAAAAATTAAATTTTACTTTTTAATCTCAACGTATTGAAGAAAAAAGTCTAACCTTTCATGCCAACCTTAAAAAAATTCAAAAAATTGTCATAAAAAAAATCAAATTTATTTTTGGCATTGATATTTAAAAGACAAATATTTCTTTTTTCAAAAAATGGTTACAACCTATGAAAACAGAATGTAAACTCTTATTTGAATCGTGGTAGAAACCATTCTTTTACTGCTATTGAAAGAGTTAAAAGTCGCCGAAGCGGATGATTTATTCGTGAAAACCACTCATTGCTAATTTTTAATAATAATAATTAAAAATCCGACTTTTTACCTCCTAGCTCTTTAAGGGAACATCTTTAGATTTCGTTTATGCTAAAAAAAAATAAAAATCAATGGAAAAAGCTAAAAAAAAACATACTGAATCTATACTTGACGATTTTTGCTTTCTCCAAATCAAAAAAGTTTTTTAAAAACACCGAAAAGCACGAAATCCCAAAATTTGTAACCACTCCCCGTCAGTAAATTGTTGAATTCTCGAACCTAAATATTAAGGTCAAATTCACTAGTATTCATAGTCAGCGCAAGTGCCATAAAATAAATATATAAATCCGTTTAGAATGTCTAATGTGACCATATTGATCAGTTTTCAATCGTCAGTAAATAAATCAATAAATCTAGACGTTCAAACTTTATGCATTAGAAAATAAACCTTAATTAAGAAAAATTGTTATCCCAAAAAAGATCTACAATTTCGTTAAGAATCACTTCTTTATATGACGCGTACTTTTTGTTTCATTCGTGAGAAATAACGTTGAAAAAAAAGAATAAAAAAAATGTGTGGAAAAACGACGAAAGTTACAAGAAAAAAATCCAACAAAACCTGTTTACAAATGTCAGTCGGAAATCGAGCGCGCAGCGCGAGTGTCACGATCAGAATGTGTACCTCAAAGCCTACGGAGCTTTGAGAAACTTAATATTTGACTTTACTTAATTGAGTAGACAACTCAGAATATGAAGACGCATATAAATACTGCCATCTAAAAGAGATCTTTTTGATAAAGGTGTTTCAAGCCTTGAACAAAATAGAGATTTTTCGTCCTGAACA
This sequence comes from Belonocnema kinseyi, assembly GCF_010883055.1. NCBI lineage: Eukaryota > Metazoa > Arthropoda > Insecta > Hymenoptera > Cynipidae > Belonocnema > Belonocnema kinseyi. Next base: position 35,711,477 of record NC_046659.1, read on the forward strand.
ACGAAAATTCACGTTTCATGCTAAAAAGATACACGATATGAAAAAATTCAAAGAAATGAAATTCTAATGTATTTAGAAAAAATGAGGGAACTTCTATCCGAATAAATCAGAAAAATGTAAATTAATATTTAAGATTAAAAAATATCACATTTTTAACAAAAGTTTTTACCACTTTTTGATAATTCGCTTTTCCCTTTTTTTAAATTAAAATAATTGTAACTTAATCATTAAAAATACTTCTGTATTTTCGGTAAGATATATATCCTCTTGTTCTCTTTGCAAAACAATATATTTGCGCGCCAAATGATTGCATGATTAAAAATGATTGCATAAATAAATTTATAATTAATATATTGTAATTAATTATTTGTAGACATTTTTCTATTATAGGTCTTATTTATAAAGAATTATCCCTTAGAAAGTTGAATGAAATTATAATACAACTCAGATAAATAAAATGGTAAATTTCACAAACTAGTATAAATTACTAAATTATCAATTAGAAAAAATGTGGTATATATTTCCTGATGTAAGCTTGCACTTATAAAACTATATAATTGATTTTATTATTCCAGACACAGATTGGTCATGGAGAAGTGAGTGAACTATTTTCATGGAGCTCAAAAAGCTGAAATAAATTTTATCACGGGTAATAAATGCTGAGATTTTGGACAACAATAGGATCAGAACCAACTTCATTTAATTCCACAAGAGATGAGTCAACTCCATTCTGATGGTCGTGGGGGCTAAAGCGTAGGCTTTGGACCTACTCCGTCGGCTTTGCGGGTTCGATTCCCGCCTCGCACTCTGGAAGAGCCTCGGCGGCCCATGCGGTGAACACTAGCCTAGCAAGTGAGTTGTTCATATCCAGAGAGTCGTGGGATCGCTACCTCGGGAGATAAAGGTTTCTCTAAGTACTTAAAGCTGTTTCTCTTGGTGATTCGGAACCCACCTTAAACTGTAGGTCCCTCTCCCACCACCAAGTAAAAGTGTGTGTGTGGGGGGGGGGGGGGGGTGTAAAGGAATAGAGAAAAAGGTTCAACAAAAATGTAAAGCCATAGGGGACACATTAGAAGCTTCCAAGTCCAAGCTCTTGAAATTATCCTAAAATTTGGTTGAGCATCTGAAATCTGTTTCATATTTCCGATGGGCCCGGATTGAGTTCAGCACAAGAGGGCCTGCACCTCTCGTTTTTCTTCTAACATCATTTCAGTGAATTACCATAATCACTGAATAGATTGTTGGATGAACTTAATTTCTATTTTTTTATTTTCAGGTTATTATGTACATTTTTGTTAAAGTAACTCCAAAGCGATGCTTTTGTAAATTTAGCTCTATAATTTACCCTACAAAACAAGCATCCAAGTTTTAAATATCGTTGAATATCCTGGATAAATTAAAATTTTGACAAAAATGTGAAAATTTTCAGTTTTTCTCAGTCTTTAAAACAATTCTTTACATCTTTGAATCTCATTAAACTAATACTTTGACTTGTTTTATACAGTGTGCAGAAAAATATGCTGTTTCCTAAGAACGAAAACTAAATTTTTATTTTGACAAATATTTCAGAAATATATAAATAATGCCCAAGGCTGTAGCTTCTAAACTATATAAGGCAACAAATTCTTTTTTTTAATGTTACGGGGAAATCAATGCACTTCAATTTTTGTTCAGGCGACTTCGAAGAGGCATGCTATGAAGTGAAGGAATAATTTAAAGGCTGATAAAAAGTGATAAACTAGTAAAAGTTTTAAATTCTCTGCTATTGTATTAAAACCAATTAACAGTATTCCTTTGCAGAGATAAGAAGAGAGCAGATCAACAGGATGATGAAATGGAGGACGAGCTTACTCTGGAAGCAAATGAAAATAAAGATGAATGTCTCGATGCTGATGATGGAGAAGGCGATCTTGATAAAGAATAATTTAAATTATCAAATTAAACTATATTATCATGTTTCCATTGGCGTTTCTATCAACAACTAGTTTATTAAATAAGAAATCAGTTCCGGAAACCTTTCCCATCCCGAAGATGATGTATTTTTTTATAAACCTAATAAATGGCATTATTCGGATTTACAGGACTATTCTAATTGGATAAGGAATATTTGTCTTCCTTGCGTTGTTAAAAAAGGCGGAATTGTTGATTAAATATAGCGTCAGTATGAACTTGATTAGACACCACCGGAATTATATTCCATTTTGACTCTTTAGTTATCCAACAACATCGATTTTCCAGCAATGTCATAAAAAATGTTAGTAAAGCACTATAGAAACTTTAAAGGAGGACGAAAGCAATGTTTTCCTGAAATTTATACGACATTTTCAAACCAATGTTTCGACAATCTCGATTCAACATTGCATTGATAGCATTATTGCTAAATCACGAAAATTGATAAATTAACATTGACAAATCATATGATTAGCCTTTAATTATAAAATATATAAGAATCTTATTTTTAGTGATAAAAAATAAAGTTGTAATGTAGGGAACAGAATATAAAATGAAAAAATAGTTGCTCACTACTATTTACAATATATTAAATGCAGGTGTTTACCGAATATTCTGTCATTTATTTCTTTGATTGGTAAAATGCATATCTTATTTAAAGCTCTTTTGAAAACATCACTTTTAGTTTGAACAGTAACGACTCGCGTAAGTCCGTTCTTTCGAGGATGCACTTTAATTACTCTTCCTAAGTACCACTTCATTGGAGGAAGATCCTTGTCTTGTAGAAGAACCATTGTACCAGGTTTGATCTTTTGACCTTGAACAGAAGTCCATTTTGATCGATGATGAAGTTGTGTCAAATAATTTTGTGTCCTTTTTGACCAAAAATGTTGCTTAATCTGGGTAAGATGTTGCATTCTGGTTAGACGATTTTGTGGGACCTCGCAAAGGTCATCCTCGGGTATACATGTAAGTGGTTCGCCAATAATCAAGTGACATTGTGTGAGAAGTGTGAAGTCTGTGGGATCACTTGACATAGGAATGAGGAATCTCGAAGTAAGACAAGCCACGATTTTAGCAAATGTTGTAGTTAGCTCTTCAAACGTTAATGAAAAAGATCCCATAACCTTCCGTAAATGTGTTTTAGCGCATTTTACTGCAGCTTCCCATAAACTTCCTATATAGGGAGAAGAAGCTGGTATGAAATGATAGTTCATTGAGTTATCTGCAAAAAACATTGAACCTTACTTTTATAATTCTTGTTCTTCACCAATTTTATTAAATCCCGAAGTTTACTGTTGGCACCAACGAAATACGTACCATTATCTGAACAGAGGTTTAAAACCTTACCTCTTCGAGAAATGAATCGCTTTACTGCGTTCAAAAATGATTCTGTTTTAGCACCTTATACAAGTTCTAAATTCACAGCTTTTGTTGCAAAACAAAGGAACAAATAGAGATACGACTTACCAGTGACGTTGCGTGAGATTTTTACCCTAAACGGTCCTGCGTAATCGACACAGAAGTCGAGAAAAATGTGAGCTAGTGTGACACAATGCTCTCGTAAAGCATCCATTAATTGATGGAGCATAGTCGGTTTTATTTGAAAACAAAGAACGCATCAGTGAAGTACGCGTCGAACAGCGCTTTAACCCGATAAAATCCAATATCTTGCGCGAATTGATACGAGAAGAGCTTGTGATCCCGCATGTAATTTCTGGTAATGTTCATTCCTGATTATTAGGTGAGTGAGTGGATGATTCGAAGGGAAATAGTATTGGATGTTTTTGTGAGTATGATATGGGTGCATTGCTTAATCTGTCCCTTGCTCTAATTAAGTTACCTCTGCCAATGAACGGATTTAGCGAGAGTCACTTGGTCAACTGGTTAAGTAACTTGCCTGACTCTAAAGGTTTAAGTCATTGAAAAATGCTTGTTCTTGAGTTAGTCTCAGCAAAACATTAATCGCACATTCTAACTCTTTCACTGATAGAGAATTCTGGACTATCTTTCCCTTTAAAGTTAGTTTGTATGGTTCGTTTTTATGAGGTTAATCAGCAGAGATATATTTGCTAGTTTACAGCGACGACAATAAGCGCAAAGCACAATTTTTTAAGTGATGAAAATCTACTGAAAATGTTGTAATCCTAAGATGCTAACTACGTTGTGGTTACTAATAAGCTCTTGGTTTCCGGAAAGTCGTTTGCATACTCTGGTGGTTGCGTAGGCCAAAGTTCTACATCTTCTTGCAACCACTGTGGCCCTTGCTATCAAAGATATGCTGAATGAAGTGTATCTGGATTGATACCACGTGATATTATATCAGCAAGATTTTCCTCCGATCTGACAGGATCCCAGTTGGACCTTTCTGTTAATGTTTGAATTTCAGCACCGCATTTTGTGAAAAATGTTTTTCATTTAGCAGGTTCTCTATAGATTCATGCTAATACTACCATGGAGACATTTCAGTGGTGAAACTTATTGATTTTAAGTGCTAGTGAGCACGGTGGACGAATCGTATGTTTGTCCTTGGAATTCTTGAATTTTAAATATATGCTTGCACCATAAGCTTACTGACGCATCACAAAATCCGTGAAGATCTATTAAAACCGAAGCGTTGCATACTACATGTCTTGGTACTTGAATGATATTGATATTTTTAATCTGATCTTGATATTTCAACCACATCGTTTGAATGTCGTTTGGAAAGGATTCATCCCATCCGCAGTTTAATTGCCATAATTTTTGCATTATGATTTTTCCTTAAATTGTTCATGGATCCACCAAACTAAGCGGGTCAAATATCTGCAGTATAGTGAATAAAATGTTTCGTTTTGATGATTTTCTAGGTTCTGTAGGTATTGCCTTATACCTTAAATTATCTTTATTTACTTCCCACGTTAAACCGAGAGAACCTTTACTCATCTCCAATGTCGCAAGCGGGCTGTATTTCTTGATTATCATCCAAAATTTATGATTCGTTAGAGATCAATCTGCGAAGGTCGAATTCTCCTGAGTGAGGAATGTTGGTGACACTTTATTTGATTTCCTTGATTTCTTGAATGCTACCGCACCTGCCAACAAATAAATAACATAAAAATCTTGCTCTATTATTCTATAGAATTTTGGATTCATGTAGTTTCGAAATCGTTTCTTCCTTGCCGTAAGCCAATACTGCGATAACAGTATCGTTATTTTAAATTACATGTGACTTTATAAAATTTCCGTTACCCTTAACGTAAAATTACTCGTCTATTTTCCTATTTCGGAATTGTATCTTTTAACTAAATTTTTTCATGTATATCCTAAATTCACCAAAAATGTACTCTTAACTGAATTTCTTAAATTTGTTTTAATTTTACTAAACGTTTAAAAATTGCCCATTATAAAAAAAAATTAAATTGTGCGGGCCAATGCGGTTTATGGAACTTTCTGCATTCATGAGTGTTTTCAAGCTGCCACGGTCGGATCAACGTTGGCGACGGACGACGGCGGCGAGCGAAAAGCCGACCGTCAGCCCAATTCTGGTCCAAATATGGTACGACAATCGGATAAATTGTGGCAGATTGGTCGTTACGACCACAATAATGCGGTCGGTCCACCTCTGGATACAGCAGTCGGAGTGACATAAGTCACCTTGATGCACCGGATGGTCGGTCAAACATTGGCCCCTGTATAAACAGACTGTCGGATAAAATCTGGTTGATTGTTACAAAAAGATCGTGAAACTGCCGTCGGCCCGACTGTGGTCAAGAGATGGCCTGCCCGTTGATGTTACATATATCCGTAAAATTGGATGCACATAACCTACTTCATTTCAATATATTTGCTTTCGGCTGCAGTTGATCTGCTCGTACTATTGGGAGGTCGGATTGATGTGTTACTCGTAGAAGTATATAAATATTTGAAATAAACCATTAACAATTCTTAATCAAAAATAGGAACGTTTAAGAGTAAATATTTATTATTTAGGTATCTTTTAAATTATCAACTTTAGATTCAAATCAACAAAACTGAAAAAACTTTGTTAATTTGTGAGACAATATCATAATCAAAAATATTTACAACCTATGAAAACAGAATGTAAATTCTTATTTGAATTGTTGTAAAAATCATTCTTTTATTGCTATTGAAAGAGTTAAAGGTCGCCGAAGCGGATGACATATTCGTGAAAACCACTCATTGCTAATTTTTAATAATAATAATTAAAAATTCGACTTTTGACCTCCTAGCTCTTAAAGGGAACATCTTTAGATTTCTTTTGTGCTAAAAAAAATAAAAATCAATGGAAAAAGCTAAAAAAAACCTACTGAATCTATACTTGGCGATTTTTGCTTTCGCCAAATCAAAAAAGTTTTTTAAAAACACCGAAAAGCACGAAATCCCAAAATTTGTAACCACTCTCCCTCAGTAAATTGTTGAATTCTCGAACCTAAATATAAAGGTCAAATTCACTAGTATTCATGGTCAGCGCAAGTGCCATAAAATAAATATATAAATCCGTTTAGAATGTCTAATGTGGACATATTGATGAGTTTTCAATCGTCAATAAATAAATGAATAAATCTAGACATTCAAAC
>NC_046659.1:35718106-35719252 GCF_010883055.1 Belonocnema kinseyi
CCATAAAATAAATATATAAATCCGTTTAGAATGTCTAATGTGGACATATTGATGAGTTTTCAATCGTCAATAAATAAATGAATAAATCTAGACATTCAAACTTTGTGTATTAGAAAATAAACCTTAATTAAGAAAAATTGTTATCCCAAAAAAGATCTACAATTTCGTTAAGAATCACTTCTTTATAGGGGACGCGTACTTTTTGTTTTATTCGTGAGAAATAACGTTGAAAAAAATAGAATAAAAAAAATGTGTGGAAAAACGACGAAAGTTACAAGAAAAAAATTCAAAATGTCTCTATTTTAATATATAAGTCGAGCCTCTTTCTGAATTTATCTATAAAGAAAATACAACACACAGTTTTTGTAAACAAACATCAAGCGCTTCAATAGCCGAGTGGTTAGAGTACGCGGTAAAATACACTAGTTTAGTTAGGGTTCGAATCCTGGACTTGCAAGATTTTTTAAAGCATTAAAGCGTGCGATTACAAGTGTAAGTAACCGTGTGTGTGAAATATGTATATAATAATGATTAAAAGTGAAGATTATATAATAATAATAATTTTAAAAATAATTTCTTTTAAAATTAATTTTGGTCGAATGTTGAGCCAGCGTCACCTTAATAGATGGCACATATATGGGACCAAATGTTGGCCCGATGTGGAGACGCCAAAGGCGGTTAGCCATTATCATTAAGCTGGTTGGCCCGACCATTGGTGCACAAAGTTGGACCGACAGTCCCACGTTTCGCCCGACCGTGGGCCGACGGTCAGTTCGCACCTGGGCCAAGACTATTACCCTCGGTATGGGGCCTATACGTTGGTACGTAACCAGCATCTTCTGAGAGGACCTACAGTTTAAGGTGGGTTCCAAACCCCCGAAGCCCCCGCAGAAGTACATAGAAAAATCATTCGAAACCTCGAATTCCTGCAATCACGCAAGTTGCAATTGTCTATGCGTACGTGTGTCAATCTCTATTTTTTTCTAGTAACCGCAGGACGCCGTACTAAATAGATTGAAAATGGCTCTCCCTGAAATTGGCTCAAACTTTGCCATATGACACATCTTTTCATGCTGACCATAATATATTGATGCCAAAACTTAATCCTATGCGCTGTTTTGACGCTGCAGAGCATGAAAGGTTGAT
>NC_046659.1:35719352-35721281 GCF_010883055.1 Belonocnema kinseyi
ATTTGATGCATTTTGCTCACCCCTAATACTGCAGTCAAGTCCGAGTGTTTCAGCAGCCTCCTCCGCTGCTTTGTACAGAAATGCTCCTTTGCCCACTTCTTCATGATTCCTGACCATTTCAAGAAGAGTGTCTCTTCCATTTGCCACTCTATGTGCTGTACCCAGAATAATCCTGTTGTGAAGACATTCAAGACTTAATATTCCGCGACCACCTTGACGGCGTGAGATGTACAGTCGCGGAACGGAAGACTTAACATGCATGCTTTTGTTCATGTGCATAACCTTTCTTGTCCCGATATTAAGAGATCTGAGCTCGTTCTTCGTCCATGGAACTACTCCAAATGAATACAGTAGTACCTGGACGGCATGCATGTTCGTTGCAGATACTTTGTGACTCGCCGACAGTTCGGAAGACCAAATCTGTCGGATGAGACGTTTGTATCTGCTTCAGAGAGTATCCTTTATAGATGTCACATCCTGAATGAGGCTCTGTGGCACGCTCAGGTATGTATAAGTCTCTCCAGCGCATCAATCTCTCTATGCACCCAACTATTTGCGGATGAACCTTTAAGATTTCCAAAACACAGATGATAAGTCTATGGGATGTCGAATCGAAAGCTTTCCGATAACCAATCCAGGCCATCGATAGGTCACGCTGGTAGAATGCTGCATCTTTGCAGAAACATCTATCGATGCGTAGGTTCTCCCGACATCGGGCTACGCCTTTCTTTGAGCCTCGTTGTTCATACATTTCTTGCCACACAGGTTCAATTGCCCGAACAATCCTATCATTTAGGATAGCTCTGAATATCTTATAAAGCGTGTTCAGACAAGTTATTGGCCTGTAGTTCTTCGGGTCAGCTAATTTGCGTATTTTCGGCAGGAGTATTGTGTGCCCTTCCACCAACCACTCTGGAATCGGCTCTTCCGACTTCAAATATGAGGTGAAAATACGGGCCAAATGATGATGGGTTGAAGAAAACTTCTTCCACCAGAAGGTTTTGATACAATCTGGTCCTGGTCTGGTATATATATATATATATATATATTTCGCCTCCTCGGTAGTGATGGATGGGCATTCTTTATCACGTGTTATGATCTTTATCAGGTGTTCTTTATCTGGTGTTCGACAGTAACTGGAGGGTCTTGTAAGAGTCGAGATGGGTTAGTGAAAAACTGTTGATTCTCTCTGACCCACCTCTCCCTCCGTTCTAGACTTCTCTTAGCGTCAGATAGTATCCGTTTTCTCTCAACAATATGCTGCCTGATGGTCAGCAGCTTTGACTTGTTAAGTTTGTGATAACGGGTCCGGAGTTCGCGCGCGAACTTTCGAACCTTGGCGGTAAAATTCCAGCCAGATGTGATATATTCAATCATACATTAAACGCGGAACGCGAACTGTCTTGCCCATCCTATCTTTACGGCAAGTTTATGCATTCGTCTTTTGGTCTTATGATCAGCCGTTGGTTTTGTTTTACGGTTCGCATCGGCTAAAGCTTTTTGCATGCCAAGACAGTGTCATTTCTACCTTAACATATCGTCGCCACATTTTGAGCCAAGACATTCCCGATGATAGCTGCAGGGCTAGCCATGCACACCCCGAGCATTTAGCTGACATACTATCTAGTTGTCCAACTCACGTGGGAACGACCTACATTCAAAGGCACAATGCGGCACTAAGAGTGCTTTATTACCATCTCTGTCACTCCTACGGCATTCACCTTAATATCACTCATCTAAATGTTCCTAGGGAAATCGAGTCAATTGTTGAGAATAGGAAGTGCCGCATATACTGGAACTTTATATTCTCAACAATTGTTTCTGTTTCTCACTCGAGGCCTGACATGGTTCTTCTTGACTTCGAGAAGCGAACCATGTCCGTTATCGAATTTTCGGCACCAGCTGATAAAAAGATCATAGCCAAGGAGA
>NC_046659.1:35721381-35722579 GCF_010883055.1 Belonocnema kinseyi
ACTTTGCCATATGACACATCTTTTCATGCTGACCATAATATATTGATGCCAAAACTTAATCCTATGCGCTGTTTTGACGCTGCAGAGCATGAAAGGTTGATAGTAAACCGTTAAAGTACATACGCTAAGCATAAGAAATATATACATAATGCATGTGACCACTTATATGTGCATAATTTTGAAAAGTTTGATGGGGGAGGGGGCTGTGGCGCAAGCCTCAGTGACTGAGTAATTAAGAGCCCGTGTGATTAAGTGACTAAGTGATTGAGTGTTTGAGTAACAGAGAGGAAGAGAGAGAGCAAATGAGTAAGTGCGTCATGTAAATAGTAAAAATAAGTGAGTGAGTGAGTGAGTGATCCAGATCTGAAACGAGATGTGGTCCAATATTATGACCGGGCTCAGTCCGTATGAATATAGTAGAAGACGATGACTGGGTTGCGCACGTAACACATTTTTCCTCTTCTGAATTTCAAAACACGAAGGTGCACGATTTACGGTCGAAAAACTCCGGCGGTTCTATTTATATCTCTATCCGCTTTGAAATCAAATCAAGAGATTTGGATTTTAATATTTCCAGGTTTTGATGCTGGCGATTTTCATGATTTGAATACTTCGCGCGCCTCTTTATATGCGCATATTTTGAGGTTACGTTGTTCTAAGTATAAAATATAAATAATATAAATATTAATAGTATTATATATATATATATATATACAATTAAAAATTTGTCATAAGGACAACCGCAGGATTTCTCCGGGAGCGGGTGCTAATCTGAAAAATTGCACCCGCTTCCAGAGAAATCGCGGTAAAATTTCAGCCACAACCACGTCTCACAACCGTGAGATAGGTGGTTACAGTCTGTAAAGGAATCAATACAACGATCCAGGAAAAGCCTCGTGCATACTAAGTACACGGAGTGACCCAAGGACAAACGCCTTCTGCATTTTTCCCGGAAGTGTTCTAGCATATTGTTGACACGCAGGGATGCTTTTTAGGCCATTAGAAAATGAAAGCTTGGCACCTCCAAGAGCGCCGATGATAAGGAAGATCAGTTTAACAGAATATTCCGGGTACAATCGTTGCAACTCCTTTATAAGGTCTCGATACCTCTCTTTCTTTTCATTCTCCTTGGCTATGACGTTTTTATCAGCTGGTGCCGAAAATTCGATAACGAACATGGTTCGCTTCTCGAAGTCAA
>NC_046659.1:35722679-35727531 GCF_010883055.1 Belonocnema kinseyi
GTTTGAATGTCTAGATTTATTCATTTATTTATTGACGATTGAAAACTCATCAATATGTCCACATTAGACATTCTAAACGGATTTATATATTTATTTTATGGCTCTTGCGCTGACCATGAATACTAGTGAATTTGACCTTTACATTTAGGTTCGAGAATTCAAGAATTTACTGACGGGGAGTGGTTACAAATTTTGGGATTTCGTGCTTTTCGGTGTTTTTAAAAAACTTTTTTGATTTGGAGAAAGCAAAAATCGTCAAGTATAGATTCAGTATGTTTTTTTTTAGCTTTTTCCATTGATTTTTATTTTTTTTAGCATAAACGAAATCTAAAGATGTTCCCTTAAAGAGCTAGGAGGTAAAAAGTCGGATTTTTAATTATTATTATTAAAAATTAGCAATGAGTGGTTTTCACGAATATATCATCCGCTTCGGCGACTTTTAACTCTTTCAATAGCAATAAAAGAATGATTTCTACAACGATTCAAATAAGAGTTTACATTCTGTTTTCATAGGTTGTAACCATTTTTAATTATGATATTGTGTCACAAATTAACAAAGTTTTTTCAGTTTTGTTGATTTGAATCTAAAGTTGATAATTTAAAAGATACCTAAATAATAAATATGTACTCTTGAACGTTCCTATTTTTGGTTAAGAACTGTTAATGGTTTATTTCAAATATTTATATATTTCTACGAGTAACACATCAATCCCACCTCCCAATAGTACGAGCAGATCAACTGCAGCCGAAAGCAAATATATTGAAATGAAGTAGGTTATGTGCATCCAATGTTACGGACATATGTAACATCAACGGACAGGCCATCTCTTGACCACTGTCGGGCCGACGGCAGTTTCACGATCTTTTTGTATCAATCAATCAGAGTTTATTCGACAGTCTGCTTATACAGGGGCCAATGTTTGACAGACCATCAGATGCATCAAGGTGACTTATGTCACTCCGACTGCTGTATCCAGAGGCGGACCGACCGCATTATTGTGGCCGTAACGACCAATCTGCCACAATTTATCCCATTGTCGTACGATATTTGGACCAGAATTGGGCTGACCGTCGGCTTTTCGCTCGCCGCCGACGTCCGTCGCCAACGTCGATCCGACCATGGCAGCTTGAAAACATCTTAGTCGGCCCAAATCTGGTTACCGTAGATCGGTTACTATAGCAGGGCCGTCTTTGGGCTGATGGTGAAGCTCTGGCATCCCACTTTCGATTAAGGCACCTAAAATGTGTATTGTCGGAACATTGGTAAACGACGAAACGCACTGAGATACAAAAAGACTCTGCGAAGATGGCCGAATTCGGAGTACTGCTCTGAGAATAAACACGGGTGTGGCACGATAGGCTTTACTGCTTGAGCGCACACATTAAAACTGACTTTTTAACTACATACTCGTTGACAATACCTATTTTGTCCACTTGCATTACAAATAGCTTTATTCAAACTGTGATTCTCGCTTGTTGATTACAAATATTTGATATGCAATTAAATCTTTCATTTTTCTTAAAGAATAAACAAATTCTAAAAAATTGGTTTAATTTATTGATCGACAACCAAAAATAAATTTTATCATGTTTTGTCTAAAGTCAGACCTCAAAACACTCATGAATGCAGAAAGCTCCATAAACCGCATTGGCTCGCACAATTTAATTTTTGTTTTCATAATGGACAAGTTTTAAACGTTTAGTAAAATTAAAACTAATTCAAGAAATTCAGTTACGAGTACATTTTTGGTGAATTTAGGATATACGTGAAAAAATTTAGTTATAAAGATACAATTCCAGAATAGGAAAATAGACGAGTAATTTTACGTTAAGGGTAACGGAAATTTTATAAAGTCACATGTAATTTAAAATAACGATACTGCTATCGCAGTATTGGCTTACTGCAAGGAAGAAACGATTTCGAAACTACGTGAATCCAAAATTCTATAGAATAATAGAGCAAGATTTTTATGTTAATTATTTGTTGGCAGGTGCGGTAGCATTCAAGAAATCAAGGAAATCAAGTAAAGTGTCACCAACATTCCTCACTCAGGAGAATATGACCTACGCAAATTGATCTCTAACGAATCATAAATTTTGGATGATAATCAAGAAATACAGCCCGCTTGCGACATTGGAGATAAGTAAAGGCTCTCTCGGTTTAACGTGGGAAGCAAATAAAGATAATTTAAGGTATAAGGCAATACCTACAGAACCTAGAAAATCATCAAAACAAAGCATTTTATCCACTATACTGCAGATATTTGACCCGCTTAGTTTGGTGGATCCATGTACAATTTAAGGAAAAATCATAATGCAAAAATTATGGCAATTAAACTGCGGATGGGATGAATCCTTTCCAAACGATGTGGTTGAAATATTAAGATCAGATTCAAAATCTCAATATATATCACTTTTTATCAGCCTTTAAATTATTCCTTCACTTCATAGCATGCCTCTTCGAAGTCGCCTGAACAAAAATTAAAGTGCATTGAATTCCCCGTAACATTAAAAAAAAGAATTTGTTGCCTTATATAGTTTAGAGGCTACAGCCTTGGGCATTATTTATATATTTCTGAAATATTTGTCAAAATAAAAATTTAGTTTCCGTTCTTAGGAAACAGCATATTTTTCTGCACACTGTATAAAACAAATCAAAGTATTAGTATAATGAGATTCAAAGAAAAGGAAACCTATAATAACCTTACATCTCCCACACGTGCGAGGTACTACAACTTCGTACGTGTGATAGATATAACATTAGATTTGTGTATATTTTCTTTTTATTTATCCTGATTTTTCTTAATATATTCTGAACGTTCTCATCCACAGTGAACAGGAACTATACTATTTCACAAAAACTAAAACTAAACTTGTTTTTATTTTGTAGAAAATATATAAATTGCAAAATAGATATCTTTGAAACACTATTAGATAAAAAATTCGTTATTTCATGGTAAACAAAATACCCTTTAAGTTTGGTTGTAACCAATTTAAAGTAGGCTGCTCTGATGTAAAGAATTGTTTTAAATACTGAGAAAAACTGAAGTTTTTCACATTTTTGTCAAAATTTTAATTTATCCAGGATGTCCAACGATATTTAAAACTTGGATGCTTGTTTCGTAGGGTAAATTATAAAGCTAAATTTAAAAAAGCATCGCTTTGGAGTTACTTTAACAAAAATGTACATAATAACCTGAAAATAAATAAATAGAAATTAAGTTCATCCAACAATCCATTCAGTGATTATGGTAATTCACTGAAATTATTTCAGAAGAAAAACGAGAGGTGCAGGCCCTCTTGTGCTGAACTCAATCCGGGCCCATCGGAAAGATGAAACAGATTTCAGATGCTCAACCAAATTTCAGGATAATTTCAAGAGCTTGGACTTGGAAGCTTCAAATCTGTCCCCAAGAAAAACAGCTTTAAGTTCTTAGAGAAACATTTTCCTCCGGAGGTAGCGGTCCCACGACTCTCTGGATATGAACATCTCACTGGCTAGGCTAGTGCTCACCGCAAAGCCTACGCTTTAGCCCCTACGACCATCAGAATGGAGTTGACTCATCTCTTGTGGAATTAAATGAAGTTGATTCTGATCCTATTGTTGTCCAAAATCTCAGCATTTATTACCCGTGATAAAATTTATTTCAGCTTTTTGAGCTCCATGAAAATAGTTCACTCACTTCCCCATAACCAATCTGTGTCTGTAATAATAAAATCAATTATATAATTTTATAAGAGCTTGATAATTTAGTAATTTATACTAGTTTATGAAATTTACCATTTTATTTCTCTGAGTTGTATTATAATTTTATCCAACTTTCTAAGGGATAATTCTTTATAAATAAGACCTATAATAAAAAAATGTCTACAAATAATTAATTACAATATATTAATTACAAATTTATTTATGCATTCATTTTTAATCATGCAATCATTTGGCGCGCAAATATATTGTGTTCCAAAGAGAACAAAACGATATATATCTTACCGAATATACCGAAGTATTTTTAATGATTAAGTTACAATTATTTCAATTTAAAAAAAGGGAAACGCGAATTATCAAAAAATGGTGAAAACTTTGGTTAAAAATGTGATAATTTTTAATCTTAAATATTAATTTATATTTTTCTGTTTTATTCGGATAGAAGTTCGCTCATTTCTTCCAAATACATTAGAATTTCATTTCTTTGAATTTTTTCATATCGTGTATCTTTTTAGCATGAAACGTGAATTATCGTTGTCCAGGACGAAAAATCTCTATTTTGTTCAAGGCTTGAAAAACCTTTACCAAAAAGATCTCTTTTAGATGGCAGTATTTATATGCGTCTTCATATTCTGAGTTGTCTACTTAATTAAGTAAAGTCAAATATTAAGTTTCTCAAAGCTCTTTAGGCTTTGTGGTGCACATTCTCATCGTGACACTCGCGCTGCGCGCTCGATTTCCGACTGACATTTGTAAACAGGTTTTGTTGGATTATGCTGCACTTCGTAGACATGTCTCCAAAATACTTCGACCTCCTCTGGTTTGGGTGGGTGTTTTGAACAGCACGTACTACAACTATGTTTGATGTTGTCATTGTTGTTCCCACGAAAATCTAGGGAAAGGGGTTCGTCCATCCTTGTAGAGCTCCGCATGCAAGGATAAGGCTGCATACTCTGAGAGGTTGCCCGGTTTCCCAGAGTCACCGTTCTAGACACCTCACCCAGGTGCCATTCAGCTTTCGGCACGGTTTTCACACCTTCGCTCGGGGGTTAATTTCTTCGGGACCACCACTGGACAATTGTCCGCGACTGCCTATTTATTTTTGTAACCATATTCAGCAGAAACCCTTGGTACAGGGACCCTCTA
>NC_046659.1:35727631-35728787 GCF_010883055.1 Belonocnema kinseyi
GTGACCTATCGATGGCCTGGATTGATTATCAGAAAGCTTTCGATTCTACATCCCATAGACTTATCATCTGTCTTTCGGAAATCTTAAAGGTTCATTCGCAAATAGTTGGGTGCATAGAGAGATTGACGCCGCTTTAGAAAACCAGATTTACTATCTCATCTGGCAAAAATCGCGTGACAACTAACAAGGTCACGTTTCAGAGAGGTGTCTTTCAGGGTGACACTATGAGCCCACTCCTCTTTTGCCTTACATTATTGCCACTATCTCTAGCACTGCGCCATTCCGACGGGTACTTGTGCGGCAAACCTGCAGATCGAAAGTACAAGGTCATTCATGTATTTTACATGGAAGATCTTAAGATCTATGCTAAAAACAGAGAGCAACTGCATCTAGCTCTGGGGATTGTCGAAAGATACACTAAGGAAATTGGAATGGAATTTGGGTTAGACGAGTGCACCAAGGTTTATTTGAAGCGAGGAAAACTTAATGGCATCCCTGAAGATCCTGAGCTCGTCGATAGAAGCGCCATACGACATCTTTGCGCTGGAGAGACTTATACATACCTGGGCGTGCCACAGAGCCGCATTCAGGATGTGATATCTATAAAGGATACTCTCCGAAGCAGATACGAACGTCTCATCCGACAGATTTGGTCTTCCGAAGTGTCGGCGAGGAACAAAGTATCTGCAACGTACATGCTTGCCGTCCCGGTACTACTCTATTCATTTGCAGTAGTTCCATGGACGAAGAACGAGCTCAGATCTCTTGATATCGGGACAAAAAAGGTTATGCACATGAACAAAAGCATGCATCTTAAGTCTTCCGTTCCGCGACTGTACATCTCACGCCGTCAAGGGGGTCGCGGAATATTGAGTCTTGAATGTCTTCACAACAGGATTATTCTGGGTACAACACATAGAGTTGCAAATGGAAGAGACCCTCTTCTTAAAATGGTCAGGAATCACGAAGAAGTGGGCAAAGGAGCATTTCTATACAAAGCAGCGGAGGAGGCTGCTGAAACAGTCGGATTTGACTTCAGTATTAGAGGTGAGCGAAATGCATCAAATCTAATTTATCTCGAGTACTCACTCCTGAAAGCCCGGATTAAGAAAGCACAAGAGAAAAACTTTCGTGAACAGCTCCTCGATAAGAGGAT
>NC_046659.1:35728887-35739107 GCF_010883055.1 Belonocnema kinseyi
CTGACATGGTTCTTCTTGACTTCGAGAAGCGAACCATGTTCGTTATCGAATTTTCGGCACCAGCTGACAGAAACATCATAGCCAAGGAGAATGAAAAGAAAGGGAGGTATCGAGACCTTATAAGGGAGTTGCAAGGATTGTACCCGGAATATTCCGTTAAACTGATCGTCCTTATCATCGGCGCTCTTGGAGGGGCCAAGCTTTCACTTGCTAATAGCCTAAAAAGCATCCCTGCGTGTCAACAATATGCTAGAACACTTGCGGGAAAAATGAAGAAGGCAGTTGTCCTTGGGTCACTCCGTGCTCTTAGGATGCACAAGGCTTTTGCTGGATCATCGTCTTGATTCCTTTACAGACTGTAACCACCTATCTTACGGTTGTGAGACGTGGTTGTGGCTGAAATTTTACCGCGATTTCGCTGGAAGCGGGGGCAATTTTTCAGATTAGCACCCGCTACCGGCGAAATCCTGCGGTTGTGCTGATGACAAATTTTTAATTATATATATATATTAAATATTAATATATTAATTTATAATATAATATTAAATATATTCTGAATTGTCTATTTGATTAAGTATAGTCAAAGATTAAGTTTCTCAAAGCTCTGTAGGCTTTGAGGTACACATTCTTGTCATGACACTCGCGCTGCGCGCTCGATTTCCGACAGACATTTGTAAACAGGTTTTTGTTGGATTTTTTTCTCGTAACTTTCGTCGTTCTTCCACACATAAGGAGAAATTGTTTGTTCTTTTTAATAATATAAATATCCGTACATAGAATTTTCAAATTCAGAAAAAAGTTGTCTCAAAAACATTCAAAATGCGCATGCGCTCACTTTTTAAATTTTTATCAAAAATGGCTGGTTCACGAACTCGCTCTTTCTTTTAGGACCTAAAAAAAGTGTGCCAAACATGAATTTGATTCGTTCATTTTTTCGAAAGTTATCGTGTTTACGGACGGACGGTCGGACGGACAGACAGACAGGCAGACAGACGCCATCGTGAAAACCTGATTTTCGGATTCAGGGGGTCTCGAAACGTGGAAATCCGTTGAAAAAATGTGATGTCAAATTTTCGACAATTCGAATACTTTCTTAATCATAAATGATGAGAATGTAAAAAGAGAAAAACATATTTCTAACAAAATAGTTACATTTTCAACCGGAAAGATGAATTTTTAAACTGAAATTAATAATCATTCATACTTGTGTATTCTAAAACAAAAAAGACAAATTTTACAGAAAAATTAATGAATTCTCCATCAAAACAAATAGATTTTCAGCCAGAAAGTTAAGTTTTTATACATAAAAGATGAAATTTGTCCCGAACCAGATGAATTTTCAAACCACAAAAAAGGTTTGCTACAAAACAATTGAGTTTTAAGCCCGAAAAAATTAATTTAAAAAAAAACTTTCGTTTTCAAACAAATAGTTACATTTTTAACGAAAATGATGAATCTTAAACAAAAAAGGTTTAAATTTGTAATTAAAAACTGTTGAATTCACCTAAAACGATATAAATTTTATACAGGAGTTGACTTTTTAGTCAATAAGGATTTTTTTTAATTGTTGAATTTCAAAGACAAAAAGATTATTTTTTTACAATACAGTATACACTTTTTTTAAACGGAATAGTTCAAAGACTTCTAGTTAAAAAAATATAAACCAAAGCTATTATTTTCAATGCTTTGAAATGAAGAAGAATAAATACATTTTTAAACATTAAAGACTGAATCATTTTGATCAATAAAAATGGATTAATTACAATTCTTTTTGATTGGAAACTTTTTAAATTATAAATTGAATTCTGTTATTTTAAGTCGCTCTATATTATTAATTTTTACATAGTTATTAATAAATCCAAACTTAAAAGTTTTTATTTACGAATTGACAATCTTTAAAATTGAACTGTCTAACAAAACAGTTTAATTTTCAACTAAAATGTTGAATCTTCAACAAACAAGGTTTACATTTTTGATTAAAAACTGTTGAACTCATCCAAAGAGACAAATTTTTTACAAAACAGCCGAGTTTTGAGTCAATAATTTTTAACTAAAATGATGAATCTTGAAAAAAAAAAGATAAAAGTTTTTTTTATTAAAAACAGTTGAATTCATCCCAAAAGTACATTTTTTACAAAATAGTTGACTGTTCAGTCAAGAAAGACATTTGTTTAAATTGTGCACATGTAATGATAATTACACGTGTGTTCAACGTGAGTTTAATTACATTAAAAATTATTTCGGAGCACAATTATATAGGTTTTATTTCAAAAATTGGTTTAATCGTTCAATTTTTAATGTTACGAACTGAAATTTTCTTGAAGTATTATCATTTTGAACCTTAAAAATAATAGCGTAATTTATATTTTTTAACCAGAAATCTCTAAAATGTTAAAGTCATACAAATTTAAAATTGGTAATTTCGTATTTTAACATAATTTGATCAAAAAAATTATAAATGGTTTTCTAATTTCACCCTGAATTTTGAATGGGAACAGGAAATTTGTCAAAGCGATTGTATGAATTTCGGAATTGGATCAGAGATTTTTTGAAAAAATTATAATTCAGATCTGGGAAAAGGAATTCTACAAAATAATTAAATCTTTGAGTCAGGACATGAAAATTTGAGAAAAAGTATAATCAGGGTATATTATAATAGAATTAATATAATATATAATTAATTATATACGATATTAAAATTGTAATATTATCTGAACAGATATTAATATTAACATTAATATTAATTAGCTGTAAATAATTGTGCTAGAGTTTTAAGCGTTTGAAGTTAAATTTATCTATTAAACCGAACAAATTTAAATAACCTTTCAAAATTAGAAAATTTATTTATGAGAATCATTTTAAATAAAATAATTACAAATTATAAGTACTAAAAATTACAAAATTTTGTTTTAACAATTTTTTAAATCGCTAGCAATCTTAAATCTTAAAAATCGAAGCTATAGTTTGTAATTTTTTAATTCCAAATGATTCTCATAAACAAATTTTATAATTTTGAAATTCCGGAGGATATTTCAACTTTTTTGGCTCAATAAATAAATCAATCGCTCAAAAACTCCAGCACAATCGCTTACAGCTAATTAATATTAATATTAATATGACTATAATATCGAAGAAAATAGTGATATAGAGGACAAGAGGAACTGTAATATAGACACAGAAATATGTAATGATTTAATTATTATCTGCTCAGGTAAAAATTCTATTAGAGAAAATATGTAACTTCGTTTTATTTGAACATTTAAGAGAGCAAAAGAATATTGTAAAAACTTGTAAAAGTATACAATGAAGACAATAAATTCTATTCTATTCTATATATAATTATAATATCACATACTTAATTATAGAATTTATTTTCATTATGTACAATAATATACACAATGTAAAGTATACAATATAATGAACACAATACAATATACAACAAAATATTAATCACGGTATTAATATTCTGATATTGCATATATATTTTTATTTTTAAATTGTGCGAAATATTCAAATATCATTAAAATCGTCCATTTTTTTCATTTCTTTCAAATGCGGATCAAGATATTAATAAGACTATTATAATATAACATAATTATAATATTATCAATAATATATATAATAGTATTAATATTTATATTATTTATATTTTATACTTGAAATAACGTAACCTCAAAATATGCGCATATAAAGAGGAGCGCGAAGTATTCAAATCATGAAAATCGCTAGCATCGAAACCTGGAAATATTAAAACCCAATCTCTTGATTTTATTTCAAAGCGGATAGAGATATAAATAGAACAGCCGAAGTTTTCCGAACGGCAATCGTGCACGAATACGCCATCGCGTTTTTGAAACAGACGATTAGTATACAAATTTGCAAAAAAAATATTATCCCCTTGAAATTAGCAGCTTTAACAAAAACGTTGTTGTTTTACCGATGACAATTAGTATTCATTCAGTAACCTTATGTTGCATGTGTAGTCGATCGCTTCCTTTGTAAGTAAGTACTTATCTCTAGTTTGTATTTTGTATGAATAACAAACGATGGCGTTTCGAAGACAGATCGCCTGCTATGTATGCAACCGAGGATATAATCCTCAGCAAATTCAAGGAATAAATGACATGGAAGATGAAAATAAACAGCAACTTGCAATTACACGAAGGAATGCTTTCAATCACCCACCTCTTGACTTGAATAATGAATCCAGATTATTTATTAAATGTAAAAGATCCATATCAGGTGAAATACGTGCAGTAGAAGGTGATCCAAGTAAAATCCGTTTGGATATCTATAGAGAGTAGAGTAGTTCTTTTTTCGTAACATCTATGTTCCGGATAATTTTAGAAGTTGTGCACATCACTCGGACGAAACGGGATGCTTCCCGAGATTAATTCTGGAAGGTTTCAAATCAGTTAATCGACCATATGTAATAAAAGGACAAAAGTTACAGATATTTTTCAATAACTAAGGCTTGCGGCAAATAATCAAAATCATTTGGAAGATGAGAGTTCTTTCACTGACGAACAACTCAAATGCATTTCGCCAATTAGCAAAGAACAATTCTCAATTATTTTTACGTACTGTGATCCTGTACCTCAAGAGGGAGGTCACAGATACATATATAGAAAAGACTTATTGACTTTTGTATGTAAATTAAGCCAAGAATTATCGGATGACCTTTTGAAAAGTCATATTTGAGTACCCAAGTAGAGCCGCCGTTAGCTTGGTTATATCAAAAGTGAAACAACCTTTGTACCATAGGTGTGTTCCTCAGAATGCCGGATTCCAAGCAATCCTAAGAAAAATCTACATCGAAAGACACGATAAGAAATCTGCACATAAACTCTATAATCCAGAGCCGAAAACATCAGAAGCCATTGCTGCAGTAGATTGTACCTTTACATACACACAGAAAAGTAGCAATTTTCGTATTTTAAGACAGTCGTTTTCCCAGTACAAACATCGACATTTGATCAAACCTACTATGATTGTTGCTCCAGATGGCTTTATATCGTCTGTATTGGGACCATACTATTCGCATTTTCACAACAATGATGCAGCGATTTTGGAAAGAGAGTACGAGAGGGAGGTTAATGCTATGCGGGGTTGGTTTCAAAATGGAGACATTTTCTTGATTAACAGAGGACATAGGGATGCCGTGCCATGACTAGAACGCGCTGGAATCACTGGCTGGATTCCGGCATTAATCCAGGATGGACAACAGCAATTATCCACTGAAGATGCTAATATGTCTCGGATGGTCACGAGAAATCGATTGATCGTTGAGGCTAGGAATGAACATTTTCGCTCCATATTTAAATTCTTTGAAAGAACAATTATCATGCCTCATCGACATTACCTTCACGAATTTTATTCCGTCTCTGACGCAAGCATTAATAGATTCCACCCAAAATACTATATTTATGAAAGGCGCAACAGTTAAACACGCAAGAGAAATTATTCGGAAAAGCCAAACTCCTAACGTATTGCCAGCGCTTGTAGAGGTTGAAAATCGATGCATGAGACGCGCTCAGTGGGTTCGACTTCAACGAAATGTGGATCCTGATTTTCCTACTTTTGATTAACAATATTTACGATATCTTACCATTGGTATTTACCAAGTAAATCTTTCTCCTTCATACATCCAAGATAAACTAGATAAAGATGGTGGAGAAGAAATTGAAGTTGATATAAACATGAACGTCCCTGGGCTGATAAGATTGAAACAGTATTCTCGGTTTCGCCGTGGAACGACGCATCAAGTCTTCATTTCATACTGTGTACACGATGAAGAAGAAATAGAAGAGGACAATGTAATCAGTATGTATATAATGTAATCAGTGGTTAATACTGTACCTGTCAATCAGGAGCCAGGACCTTGGGTACCTGTGCACATGTCGCCAGCATCCTATGGTACTTAGGGTACGCTCGACATCAACCAAACGTTAAGCATTCGGTCAGATCTTGTTTTTTGGTTCATTTTTTAGACTAAACAAAATGGCCGCTAATTCTTGGCGCCGATGTAATAACAATATAACCTAAACAAGAAACATTGTATCTAACTGCAAGTAATTGACAACTACACTTAACAAGTGATATTTTCTAATATCAGATTTTCTTATTTTTGTAACTTTTCAAGTACACTGTACGATTGGAAACCATAAAAAGCTTACACATGAGTTAAAGTACTTTAAGAACGTCAGCCATCTTATTTTGACTTCATACATGATGCCGAATCAGATAATTATGGTCCCAAAAGTCGATCATTCACTCCGGTCGATCAAAATGCTCGTGAATTCGGTATCATTTGTGTTGCATATAAAAATGATATTGACTTTGGTATCATTTTAAACACTTTTTTCTACTGTGAAAAGAACTTTTTTCACAAATGTACAAATTTAGGACCAAATTCACCTTTCTCTGTGCTTCTTATTTATTATCCGAAATCTTCAACCCGATGCGGACCTTCATGTGAAAATAAGTTAGGAAATAAAAAGAAGGTTTCGGTAAAGTAGGAATCTGGTCACGTGATTCACTCTCAAAATGTCCCTAATAATTTCATAACTTAAAATTTAGATCAGTGTGAGTTCGCAAGTTTCCTAGAACGCACGAAATAATCGTGAGAAGAAATTACGCTGATACATTTGCGGCGGCAAAGCATGGCAATTTTTTCGGAATAGATGGGGGGGGGGGTACCAATGTGTGAGTTGAAATTATGGAGATCAAATAGTGCCGAGAAACGAGTGTCATGGCTATTATTTATCTGTGAGGCAAAGCAAAAGTTGTTTTCGTGCAGTGATATGTACTATGTCGTCGTTGTTGATAATTTTAAAAAAGATATATATATATATTTATTTAGAAGCTGTAAGTATTCAATGCATAATTTTATTCGGAGTAAGCTTGCATATAAACTTTATAAAAGTGTCTTTTTGTAAGTAGAACAAAAGTAATTTATGGGTTAAGTGGTGTCGATTGCAATTCTGTAATTTTCGTAACATTAATAATATTCGTTGTAATAATTTTATAGATAATATGTGTTATACGAGGATGCAAGATAAAAACCCAAGAATGAGAGACACAAGGCTAGCGCGCAGGTGGAACCGGTTTGGGTAATATTGTAGTTCCTAAAAAATGTAGAACTTTGAATTCTAAATATTTTAAAGTGAAGAGTATTTAATTTGAGTATTTGAAAACTTAAAATTAAGGGAGTCTTAAGTTTTGCATTTAAAAATCCTATAATTTTGATGCTTACAATTTGAAACTTTAAATTCAAAACAGCAATTTGAGGTTGGCGTAAGTACATGATAATAATTGTGACAGAGCGTTTTTATAAATGATTTCCTTTTTAAATATCACTGGAACCTTCATGTAAGATTTTGATTTTTTAAATTACATGAATTTCGTGACATCTTAATTTCAAAGTATTTTATCATTAAAATTTGGCGCTGAACTAGGTAGTGACTGTTTCGGCTTTTTGCCAAGCTTTCGTACCACGCGGTTCCTTCTCCTTACCATTACTTTGTGCGGGAACTGGCTTGACTGGGAATTTCAGATTCCAATTACATTCGATTAGTTTGAATCTTTGTTTTTCGTTGGTTATGAACCACTAACATAATATAGAAAATTCATTAACATATACATTTATCAAGAGTTGATTGACAATTGTCAGATTTATTAAATTGAATTTCGATACTCCCTTCGATCTAACAATCCTGTCATTTCGACCTGACAACCGAAATGCTCAAAAAATAAAAATGCAGGAAAGATAGTTTTACTGTGCACAGGAATTTTGCGGCGTAATATTTTACGTAGGATTGGGGTTGAGCGCGAGTCACATCGACGTTTGATATTCAGTGGCGCCACCATGTCGAGATTTATGAGGCAGATATGTGATCACAAAATGGCCAACACTAAATCAAATACGGTGCATCGGAAAACATCCGACATTATTATTGGGACTTTTATTGGACCGACGGCAATAAAGCAAACCGTACGACGTAATTTTACAAGCCCTGGATATCTCCTGGCGTTGCATATTTCCATTTCTTTGCTGAGAAAAAACTTATTTGAATCAAACAAAAATTCTTTGATTTAAAGAAATGGTAGAGTAAAAAATAGTCCAAGAAATATTTCTTCGATTTAAAGAAATGTTTTTCTTTTATGTAAGAAACGCAATGCTTGAGACAAAGAAATATTTATTCGACTCCGCAAAATATTTGCTAAGTAAAATAGACTTGTTATTGATTGTAATATGTATATGATATGATTGGTGAGTTCCTTAATATAAAGAAGTATGGCTTAAGTTCCAAGAGATAGTCATTGTTACCAAATAAATATAACTCGGACTGAGTAAAAGTTTTTTTGAACCAAATATACTATCATTCGTTCATTCAAATATAATTTAAAATAATATATTTATTTCTATATTTACGGAGTGAAAAGAAATTCAAGCACGGTCAGTACTGGATTACAAATCACCATCAATTAATAGTTCTATTCATATTTCACAAATAATACATTCTAGAAAAACGTTTTATTAAAAATGATCATTTTCGGTTTTTAGTGGGATATGATACTGGGACATATACAGGGAATTAATTAAGACTATGTTTATATCCACATAGTGCACTGAAAAAAAGTATTACCTGTACCAAATGAATTTTACTTGTCTGAAGTAAGTAAAACTCCTGTTTATTTCTAAAGACATATTTATTTGAGGTAAATAAATATATGCACTTTGAATTTAACAAAAAATTCTTTTATCTAGGCAAATTTTATTAGGATCAAGTTGAGATTGTTTTATTCGGAAATACGACCTATTATTCGGAGGCAAATATTTCTTTGAATCAAAGAAATATTAACTAAAGGCCAAAATATATATTTTAAATCAAATGAATGAGCCATCGTTTCAAATGACTGTGCCATGAATGGAAATAAATATTTCTTTGAACTCAGAAAATGTGCATTGCTACCAAGCAATATATTTTAAGGTAAAGCCAATATTTTATAGGCTCGAAAAACTATTACCCGACATTAAATGTTTTAATATTTAAAGCAAAAAAATATCCGACTGATTCAAAAAATATGTTTTTGGCCAAGACAATATCTGAGTGCACAATGCAGTAGTTAGTTCGTACTTCAATTTTATACTGTTAAAAATGTTTTCAATTTTAATATACATTAAATATACATTTGTATATTAAATTTAAAACCTCAGTATACAAAATCGCCATTAAGAGACTATGCATAATAAATTTCATATACCGCATATCGATCATTTATTATAAAAGACAGATATTTTCACTTTACACAAATTTAAAAAAAAACTTCAGCAGTCTTTTTTAATTATAACTAATAAAAAATAACATTTTTTCCTAAAGAAACATAAATTTCACTGGTTTTAAAGCAGAAAAGTTTAAATAAGAAAATGATTTCGACAGCTAACACCCACGCACCTGTACTCACGTTAAAATGTTAACATTCAAAGTGAATTTTGGACAAAGTTCCACTCGTGCGTTGCACTTTGATTATAATTAAGTATTTAGTCGACGAATTTGAGATTATTACTTAATTTTTTAATATTTGACAAAGTTTGAACGCATCAAAGGACTTGGTATATTCACGCACAACGTTCTACCGACTTTAATATACATGTGTATTAGTTTTGCAACATAATGATATATTAAAATTAATTTACGGTATATGAAAATGACTTTGCTCAAATGTATATTAAATTTTCATTAGATTGTTTTAAGAGTGTAATACACACTTTTCTGAATGAGCAACTTGATTCTTTCAGCTTAAATTATAATGAACATCGTTATTGTTCTGCATATTTGATTTAAACAAATCACCTAATTTAATATCTTGATAAGCCTGAAACAGAAAAATTCTATGAAAAATCCACCTTCAGCAGGAATTGTACTTGGGTCCATCGAGTGTAAAGTTCACAGCAATGACCACGATGCGATGCTGCCAGAACATGGAAACTCACCATAAATGCCAATGAAATATTTTTTCAAATCCAGAACACCCATAGAACGCCCACCTTGGGCGTTCTATGGGTATACCCAATGGAAACCCAATCAAGAAATCAAACACTGATCGGCTTTATCAATATAAGTTTTGATAAGCAAACATTCGGAATAATTGGAAAGATTGAAGGATTTGGCTAGGATTGCATCCACTGTAAATTAATATTTTAATTGATTTCACTT
>NC_046659.1:35739207-35752966 GCF_010883055.1 Belonocnema kinseyi
TTTTAAATTTTGAACGCTTTCAATTTATTTATGATTACTAACTTTTGGCCAATAATCTTCTAAGTATAAAATTAAAATTTTGAAGACATAAATTCCATCGAGTTGAAAATTATTCATATTTCATAGTTGAAAATATAATTTTGAAAGTTTTGAATTTTTATAGATTCCAATTTCAAAACTCTAATCGTTAAACATTTCAATATTTAACGTTTTAAAATTTTTCTGTGTTCTAAATTTCAATCTGAAGCTTTTAAAAATTTCAAGAGATTTCAAAAGATTTTACAGGATTTTAAATATTTGAGGATGTTCTAAAAGATGTCAAGGAATTTTCATCGTATTTTTATAATTTTAAGGAAGTTCAAAGAATTTTAAAGAAGTACTTTAAAAATCTTTAAAAAAAAGATCAAGTTATGTCAAAATATTTGGAAGGTATAAGTATAAGATATTAAAGGATTTGAAATATTTTAGGGTATTTGTAAAATTGCATGGAATTTTCAAGAGCTTTGCAAAATTTCAAGAGATTTTCAAGGATTTTAAATAGTTTAGGACGTTTTAAAATAATCCAAGGACTGAGCATAAATTAAATATCAGCTAATCTATTTTTCAAAATATTTTAACTGGCTTTTCAAGGTTTGCTTGTATACAAAATAATACGCATTTTGATTTATCAATGGTATAACTTCAATTCCTTTTTACTTATATGTAGCAAAAAAATGAGAAATTTCGAGAAGGTATCTGTCTTCAGTCTCGATATTTATGACAAGGTAAGAGTCAACAGAAAACTTGTTATAATAATGGATGTGAATCTTTTTCTTTGAAAAAAATAAAATAAAATTATTGATCAAGGGATTTTTTATGACTGCAGAATTCGGTCATACGAGATCTGGACTCAGGCAAGATCTTGACGCGTCTAGTGTTGCTGTGAATCAGGATTAATTATAATTAATTATTGAACGGCAGTTAAAAATACGTGTTTCGAGGAGGTGTGTTAATCGCTACTGCTATTTATAATTTATTTATTGAATATCTAATTTTTACTCATATATAGTTAGATTGTGTAATTATAAAACTGAACAAGAATGTAATTGCTCTATACGGGGTGGCCGTTAACCCAGGAATCCGAAAAATAATCGGGAATTATTAGGACCAGAAGAGGCCGAAAATGAAAGTAAATTTTTCTTAACGGAGATATTTTTTTTGTGAGTAGAGAAACGTTTTCAGTCACTTTATTTGAACGTTGATTTTCGATTGAACATTTTCAAATTGGAAATTTCCGTAGTATAATTTTTTCAATTCCTTCTAAAAGATATTCAATTTATAAACATTCCTTTTTCAACTTTTAAAAGCGAGAATGACTTTAGGGAGCGATCACATATTACGTAACATTACGAAGGGGGGAAGCGGGAATGGGGTTCGCGTTTCGTTACGGTCTGTTGTGCTCGGGGGAGGGTGGTGATTTTGACCCAATTACGTAATATTTTTCTAATTTATGAATTTTCTGCACCATCAACTTTGTATATCCACATTTGTAACTAAATAATTTTAATTCATCATAAAATGTATTTCTAAATGTTATTTAACATCATTATTAGAAGAGAAAAATTAAATTTCACATGATTGTTTAGTAACAGAAAATAACAGTTTTATGTTTCGAAAACCTCAAAATATGTGTAAAAAGAATATGGAAAAGTTAGAGTTAATTTTTTTGATTTTTAAGGATGGTAAATTTTTGTAGGTAAATTGAATTTTACAGGTTGTCAAAAAAATGAAAAAATGTTGATGGTAAAATTTATAATGATTGATTTATAATGAATTCTAAGAGAAAATTGGAAAAGTATCACAAAACAGTTTTAATTATTTCGTGAAATTTTTAAACAGTGTGTGAAAAGTTATGAACCCAAATTTTGAATTTTTCCATATTACATCTTTTCAGAAAAATGAAGAAAAATAATTCTTTTCAAGCCTTTGTGTATACTTTTTTTGTACCATTTTTTTTAAGCTTATGTCGGTTTAAAAATGTACTTTCAAATTTGATTAAGTTTAATAGATTCAGAAATTTTGAAACGATTTAAAAATAATTAGACCTTGTTAAGATTTTAAAAAAATTTTTAAAGTTTTTACGAAAATGAAAATTTTTTTCAGGTTCATTGAAAATTACAATTTTATTTTATTAGAAAAATTAATTTTAAGAGATTATTTTTAAAAGTCATTTTTCGATTTAAAACATGACATTTAAGAGAAAATTAAAAAAGGGTTTTTAAGCATATCAAATGATTTCCTGAAATTTCGAAAAAGAGTGTCGAATATTTTAAAGCAAAATGCCATAATTCATCAGGATTGAGAAATTTAAAACAGAATTTGAAAAGCTAGTTAATTCAAGAAACATTTAGAAAAATTGAAGAAATTAAAAGAGATATATGAAATTTATAAAACTTTTAGAAATGTAGATTTTTAAAGATTTCAAAAATAAGCTCTAAAGAATTTCGAAAGGTTTCAAAAAAATAAACAACATTTTCTTAAAATGTTTGGGGAAATATAGATGATTATAAGGCAATTTTTCTCATATTTCGTATGGTTTTTCAAAATTTGGAGACAAATTCAACCCAGTTACAACAATTTTCGGGAATTGAAGAGGTTTTAAGTGAATAACACATTTCAAAAACTAAGAAGCATTTCTGAAAATAGATGAAGTATTTTTTGATTTTTTCAACCTTCTAAAAGTCCTCAAATTCTTTTGTATTTAACTGTATTGAAAAGTATTTGAAATTAATATTTATCTTACAGAACAATGCTGTTTCCATCAGGTCACTTTGCATTCAAAATATACCAGCAATATCAAGTTTTACTCATTTATGGCCGAAACATATGAACGAGAAAGATAGTTCAACTAATTGCATCCAGTACAGGGGCCACGCAGTAAAAAAAGACAGCGTAATAGTAAAGTTTTCCGAATTAGGTCCGCAATTTTATTTTGTACATTTTATGGTATTGATTGAAGAACTTAATTTCTTTCCTATCACAAAATCAATGCTTGATTGCTACTTTAATCATCATCTTCGAGCTTATAAGATTTTACGTACCCAATTTCAATGGGAACTCTTAACAAGAGCGGATATTGATACTGCTGAAGTTTCTTATTGTAACAAATTGCGCGATGGAAATTTTTATATGGCGAATAACTGGATGTAATTAGGGTTGGGTAAAAATTTACACATTACGAAAAATGTTAAAATTATAAAATATTATAATAAATAGTTTATGAAAATATTTACATTGTCTTTCTTAACTTAAAGAGTGAAAATAGCAAACACTATATTCTAGTTTTAATTAAGTAATTATTAATGGAAACATAAAAATAATTTTGTATATAACTGATAATAATAAAAAATCTCTATGAAGCCTCATAATTTCGAATTATTATTATTGCTATTAGTTGCTGCACAGGTAATATTTAATATTAAAATTACGATAACGAATTACGATAATCTACTACTAATTTTATATATAATACATATAATTGTTGTAGATGGTATGATTGTATAAAAATATTTTAATTACTGTTTTATCGTGAATTTTCATATAAGAGCATTTTTGGTAAAAAAAAATCAACTCAATAAATAATTGCTTGTTATTTTTAATTTATATTCTTTTCATTAAAAAATTTTTGGAAAAAAAATTTGAAAAATTTCAAGCCCAATTAAAAAAAATAAAAACCTAAAGAAATGGTTCAAAAAATTTAAGTTTAAAATAAAGCGATCTGAAAAAACATGATTTTCAATAAGTTAAATAAAAAATATGTATTCATTTTATAATTGATCCTAACCTAATAATTGCTTGTTTTCAATGTTCTTATAATTCGAATTTATTTCATTTGTAATTTCTTTTAAGTAACTTAATAATTGCAATAATTTATTTTCGAGGCCTCTTAAATCGAAAATTGTTTTTAGCACTAAGGTAATAAGTATGAAGAAATTCCAATTATAATAGTTCGTTCTAGCACAGGTGGAAGTCTTAATTCTGCAGCCCCGAAGACTCGTGTTCGATTCCTCCCAGCATCGTTTTCTGTTTCAGCTAAGAATATAATATAAATTACTAATTGTATGGTTTATATATATATATATATATATATAATTTGCAATTTGCACAACTCTAATTTAAATAAATATCATAATGTTAAACAGATTATAATATCTCTATATATAACTGAACAAATATGCTAATGACTATGGGAAAATTTACGAACTACAAAATGTGGAATTGTTTTTATTTGAAATTTGAAAGATACAATTTTTGCTATTTACGATATAGGAAAACAACGAAAGCGATTCCACTTTTTCCAAAACACTATGGCAATTCTGTGTGCACAAGGAGCACAACTTTCCCATGGTCTTTTGTTAACTTTACAGTCTTTTCTAGGGAATATCGAAACTGTATTTTTCATTATTCCAATAATTCTTGCAACGAGTCGACACAATTTAATCCACAATTTAATATTCAAAATAGACATTTTTGTAATAGTTAAGCAATATCCTAGCTTGCTATTGTTCTCTTGTAATAATAATAAAAATATCAAATTTTACGACCAGAAGTTTCTCCGTGTAAAAAAGAAGTTATAACAAAACAATAAAATTTTCAATAAGAACAAAATTAATGTTCAACGAAAGAGTGGAATTTACAACCCAAGAACTGAATTTTTAATAAAAATAGAGAAATGTTCAAACGAGAAGAATAATTTCCTATCAATCAAGGCGATTTTTCAACTACATAATTGAATTTGCAACTCAAAATGATACATTTATAACAAAAAATGGAACAGTTAAATTGTCAGTTCAAAGATTAATTTTCAACCAAAAAGGCTTTTTAAGTCAAAAAAGAAAAAAATATGAACTTTTTCAAAAATGGGTATGTCAAAATGAAGCACTTTAACAGTGTTTGTTTTGTTTTTTTTTCATTTGAAAGTTCGTCTTTTTAATAGAAACTTTTCCTTCTTGTTCGAAAACTGATATTTTTGGTAAAAAATAATGATGATTTTGTTAAAAAAAGCTTTTTGTGCAGCTGAAAATTAAACTATTCCCTTCGCGGTTTAAAAATATTTTTTAGTTAACACATCTGGTTTGAACTTTTTTAGTAAATTTGTAATTTTTAAATTATTTTTTTGATAGAAAATGTTACGATGGCATTCATGGTTGAAAATTTACCTATTTAATAGATCATTCGTTTTTTTGCAAATCAAATTGTTTGAAAATTCTTCTTTCAATTTTAAAATTATTTTTTTGGCTTTTGTATTAATTTATTTTTACTAAACAAGTATTTATTCCATTTTTTGTTGAAAATTTATTTTTTGGATTCAAATTGAAGTATTTATATGGTTTAAAATCCATCTCATTGGTAGAATACTATTCTTGTTGTTTGTGTATTTACTTTTTTGTTCAAACTTCTAATCTGTAGTAAATTTGGATGTTTTCTTTTTGTTCAAAATTAAATTCTCGAATTTAAAATTCAAATGTTAAATTTTTGTTTAAAAATTATATTTTTCAGTTGAAAATTCATTATTTCCCTCGAAAATTAAATTTTTTAAATTAAAAATGAAATATTACACGTTTGGTTAAATACTTATTTTTTTAGTTTTGATATTCATTTTTAAGTTAAAATGTTGACAATTTTATTGATTTTTTTACCATTAATTTTTTTTCAGCTGAAAATTCTTATTTTTTAGTAGATAATTATCATTCTTGTTTGAAAATTCATCTATTTTGGTAAAAAATTCAATCTGTTGGTTGATTATTTAATACCTTTATTGAAAATTCGATTCTTTTTGGTTAAAAAACATTTTTTAATAATTTTAACTGCATCATTTTGATTTAAAATTGATCTTTTCTAGTTGAAAATTTATATATTTTTTCGTAAAAGATTGAACTATTGTGTTCATTTTTTTTCGTGTTTCAAAAAGCATCTGTTTTCATTGAAAATAATTTATTTGGTCTTTTTCAAAATTCTAATATTTTGTTGAAAATTAATTTTTGAAATTAAAAAATTTAACTGTATCATTATCGGTTAAAAATGTATTTTTTGAATTAAAAATTCTGTTGTTTTTTTGTAAGAAAATTCACCTTTCTCAGTTGAAAATTTATCTTTTTTTGTTAAAAATTTATTCTTCTCGTTTAAAGTTCATATATTTTAATTAAGAATTTATTTCGGTCGTTAAAAATCCACTTCTCCCTTCATAGTTGTGTCGTTTTTTCCTCTCGGCTAATTCTTAGTTCATTTTTGCTCTAGCGTGTTTTTACTTCTCTTTTCCGCAACTTTTTTTTTCGCTTTTGCTCTGAGCGTGTCACACACACACACATATATATATTAATGGTATTTCGCTGTACTAAAGTTGGGTTTAATTCTGTCTTTACAAATGAAATTTCCAATATTGTGCAAATGGTTCTTGTAATACTAACTAGAAAGATTTTCTGAACGACAAATAAGTGGTATGGGCCCGCCAGGCCTCGACTACATCACTGGTTGTATTGGAGGCTCAAACGCACGGTTTCTGAATTCGAGTTTGAGAATATTGTAAATAAGTACACAAACTATTTTAAAAATTATACCTGCTATACCTACCTTTCTGTAGCATGTGGCAAATCGTGTTCCATTTCGAGAAGCAGCGTCTCAAAGTTCTTTTTCGATAAACGAAATCGCAATAGTGAAATCCAAATCAACCAAAGATTCAAAATAATTAATTATTTGGCTTGCAATTCACGATTAAAACATGAATTACACATTCTATCAAAAAGTGATTAAGAATAAATTGGTACATCTTTTAAAAATGCAGCATTGTTGTGTACACAATTTTTTACCTATTTTGTACAGTTTAAACGCAAAATGTAATTTTTTATTTTTCGTTCTTTTTTTATGCTGTAAAAATTTGAAGTTTAAATTTGTAAAGAAAATTCAAAAAGTTGTAAAAAGAATCTTGTAGGACATTCTAAAAGAAAATTTTTTCTCCCAAAATGAATGAAGTTAAACGACGCAGGATAGCGCTGGCGTCGTAATTGTCGCTACACCTCGATTAAAAATGGGGCGATTATAAGATTAATCTTTTAAAATATTTTCTGTGGTCGCTTGCTGACTACTCGAATCATCGTGAGATCACAAAAAAAGAAATACAATGTGAAAGTGTAATAAACTTAAATCCTTATGTTATAGATTGCACAATTATGCGATATATTAGCGAGCCATTTTGTATAAGAATTCCAACAGTGAGCGCCTTTTGAATATTTTTGAGACCATTTTTTTTAAATTCAAGAATTCTCCTTATGGTTATTGATAGTATTTGGAAAGTCGAACAATTTATCTAATGACTTTTGTCACGAAATTAAAAGTCATTAAAGTTATAGCATGTACATGATTGTGTGCTTTTATCTAGACTCAGATGGGCAACGCCAAGTCAATGCACAATACAAAAAGTAAAAACACCCCTGGATTCGTCTCGGAAATATTTCGGTGCGCTGTTTCTTTTCAGTTTTTTTTGTTTAAACGACTTGTTAAACGATTACATTATTTTTTATCTTTTTTCGATAAAGAACTATGTGTTTTTACTTTAATTACACTAAAAAACTTTATACTGGAAAAATTAGTAAATAAGGTTACAATCGAGGGACCAACGAGATAATTCGTATATTTTAATCCAGTAGTCGTAAGCTATGCTATTTTTATATGAAATTTTCCTATTGACAAAACGAAGTCTTGTTATTTTTATATTAAAATCCAAGATAGGATAAATAAGTAGAGACATCATTAAATTATATAAAAAGAGTAGAAGTAACAAGTTCCTAAAATAACATAAAAGACTAAATTTGTAAAAGGGATTACTATTGTCTCTAGGAATATGAATGATACTCTAACACTTTCTATTTTTTGTATTATGGAGTAAGATAAATTCGGAAAATGGCTCTCCAATATTAGTAAGTGATAGTAAGCGAGCCTAGCGTTGGACGATATCGGCCGACCAACGCTCTACTGAAATTCCTTAAATTTATCAATCACTCAATATGTTTTGATGCAAAGATCCTTATTGCAATAAATTAGGATAATTAGAAAAGTTACAATTAAAAATAAATTTTCCACAGAGAGCAAAAAATTATTTTTAAACCTCAATATTAAGATATTTGAGTACGTTAAGATACAGTGCTTAGAATTAAAAAAATGCTATGACTGTGAATAATTAATGAATAATTTAATAAAAATAAATTTGAGTGCTAGCATTTACTTCATAAGGGCGATAAATTTCTGGATCTCATTATCTAGTTTAGTAGAATAGAATATCACCGTGCTGCCGCGTCGAAGACCCGTGTTTTATTCCCACCAGCTTTATTTTAATCACATTTTTTTGTTTCCGCTTGTAATATAATATTCCTGCATATATATAATAATGTATAAACTATATATAATCATATGCACTGTACAATTGCAATTTAAATCGATATAATAGTGCGAAAGAATTCAACATCCCATAATAAAAAAGTCTATATTTACGCCGTATGCTCGTGTAAAGAATACGTGTGTCATAACCTACAACGCGATGCGACGCATGTTGGGTTTATTATTTTTCGTCTGCTAATCTGACTGCACCAATTTTTACTAAGTCGGTTACTAAATCAGTGTGCCAGTCTCTCTCGACGTTACTATAGTCCTTTGCAAATATTGCAATCTTTTGTAGACATTGATGCAAGAAATTTAGAACTTTCTTCTACCGAAATTAGTAAGTGGCTATAATAATACATTGCTTGCTGGTTTACTACAGAGCTTTGTGAATACTTCAAACCTTTGTGCACATTTTATGTGGGAATGTATGAAATATAATAATTCCGTGAATTCTATGAATTACGTCAAATTCGTAAATTCCGTAAAAAGCGTATTCTGTAAATTACGTAAGTTCTATAAATTAAGAATATCCCGTTAATTCGGTAAATTCCACGAATTCCGTGGATTTCATGAATTCCGAAATTTCCATCAATTCCGCGGATTTCATGAATTCCGTAATTTCCATCAATTCCGCGGATTTCATGAATTCCGAAATTTCCATCAAATCCGCGGATTTCCTGAATTCCGTAAATTCCGTAAATTCCATAAATTCGATCAATTCCGTGAATGCCTTGATTTCAGTGAATTCCTCCAATGCCTTCAGTTAAATGAATTCCATGAAGTCCTTCAATTTAATGAATTCCATTAATTTCTTTAATTAATTAAATTCCATGAATTCCGCGAATCCAATGAGAATTCCATGAATGCTGTGAATTTAATAAATTTAATGAATTTCGCGAATTCCTTGAATTTGGTAATTTCCGCGAGATCCTCGAATGCCATTAATTCCGCAATTTCCTTGTACACAATTTTCGTTTTACAAATGCTCTAATAGATGTATTAGAATGCTGGACGATGACTTCACGATTTACAACACTTACAATACATGTATTACAATTTCGTCATTCTAATATTATGGTTGCAATTTGACTTCGTACATGATACCAAATCAGATCATTATGATCTCAAAAGTCGACTATTCACTCCGGCCGATCAAAATGTCTTGAATTCGGTATCATTTCTATTGCATATTGAAATGATATTGATTTCGGCATCATTTTGAACACTTTTTTACCGTTCGTATGGTTATATACAATTCGAAAGTTATGTCGTTATGACACTAGCTCCAAGAACTGGCAGCCATTTTATTTAGTGTGAGAAATGAACCAAAGAATAAGATCAAATTGATCTAAATGGATAGATCATTATAATATCCAGAGTCAAATGATCTTTAGAGCAAAATTCTCTGCAACAAAATTTATCCTTTGTTTTACTGTGCTTCATAATCCTCAAGACAGATGTTTTAATCATCATTCCCAGACTTAATAAAAGTTCGAAGTTAACAAATCTCCATTATTTAGAATTAGCAGATATTGACTATTAATTTGTTTCCTATCGTCAACATTATGATTCTACCAACAACCTGAATACAAGGCAGGATGAAGCATAATGGACAAAAAAAATACAGAAAAACTGAAGTTAAATTTCGTTGCATGTAAAATTTCCCGCTCTTAAAGTTTACATGCTATTGGAGAAAGTTGATTCTACGATGCAATAAAAGCTGTCTTTTGCTACGGCATCCTTAGCAGCAATGGGAAAACGGCAAGGTATGTGTGAATTAGAGCTATAAATCGGGACACCAGATTTCAAACAACAACGAAAAAACAGAAGTTACAATTTTTGCAGGCAAGATTCGCAAACGGTTAGAAATTAAATATATTTTGGCAATAGTTCCACTGAGTTTAGGAAAACAATTCTGATCTCGTCTATTGTGTCACCATGAAGTGAGCAAATTTCGGTAACGCATGGAGAATCAGCAAACAGAAAATACGAAAAAAAATTTGTCCTTACTGATATATCGCCTCCGAAATAAATTAGACTATTGTAGCGGAATTAGAACTTATTTAATACCATTTAGCAAAAAGCAACTGTTCAACTGACGTATGGGAATTCCCAGTTATCTCTAATTTAATAAAGTTAACCGACGATAAATAGCGCTAGCATCGCAATTATCGCTACAGCTCGAATAAAAATGGAGCGATTATAAGATAAAATTTTTCCATCCGTGCCTCCATTCCTCTGAAATAAATTGGTTTTCGTGGATTGAATTTGATGAATATGACTGTATCCGACATCAGTCCGAATGGATAAGCGTGAATCCGAAACCAACCCGAATGAATCACACACTAATCGGAAACAAACTTTTACCCTATCCGAGTGAATTTGAAACCAATCCAACCCTAACTTTCATTTCTTTCCAATCCAAGCGTGAACATAAATTTAAATTCTAATCGACTTTTTAATCCTTTTCAAACCGTGCGGTTAACCAAGAGACCATACTTCGCGAAAAACGAGGTCTGCCCCAGGTTGTTATCACGGGTAAAGGTGCTATATTAAATTTTATATCATTTACTCAATTTCCTTTATTCAATTTTGGTTATAGACTGAGTTACAAATGATTGGTTAAAACCCACTCTGAGCATCCCTGAATCGTCGAGAAATGGATTAAGTAATTTAATTTTACTCGGATTTGCGATTTCCCGGTTTCATTTCAGGCAAGAGATCTCATCTTTAAGCGATTCTGCCCATGCTAACCTTATCACGAGATTCCTGGTGCATAGAATTTCTCGCGGCTTCAGAAATCCTAAGTAAAATCAGTGGTTGGCCTTGATAAGCTATCTCTTACTCGATAAACGTATGAGAGAACTTTAGTCAAAACTGTGAGAGAGGAGAATCGTTCAAAAATACTAGGTCCTTTCTTTTCTATTGTAACTTGATTTAAGGTGCACTTTCTTTTACCAGGTGCATCCTCGAGGTCTAGGTCTGGTGGGTTTGGCCAATGGTTCGAGCCCTGTGATAACCATGCTCGTCCAGGACACCAAAGTTCAAAGCCCTTTAATCCCGCAGGCTCAATTCCTCTTAAAATGATATCAGCTGGATTCTCCAGAGATGAAACGTGAATCCAAACGCCCTCTTTTGTGAGTTCCTGGATTTTCGTGTATGTGTTAGCGATGAAGGTTTCCCTCTTACGAGGGGGTGCACAAACACATGCTAGAGTAATTGTTGAATCACACCAGAAAAATGTTTGATTAAAAGTCATTTCCGTCGACTTAACCTTGGGTCCAACGTGCTGAAACTTAGTTACTGATATTCCAGAGGAAGTTTTGGAAAATCCATCGAAGACTTCACGAATCCTAGTGGTCGTGCTATCGGGTTTCATTACCGCGTGATGAGGAAGATAATATATTGGAGGATCAGAATTAATCTGATCTGAGGCCAGCTCAGTCATGTTATTCGAAGCTTCCTATTCTTTTATACATTTCAAGTATCCGTTCTTGAGTTGTGCATCATTTTCTAACTTGCGTTCCATTGCATTTAATCGCCTTTTTGTGTTCTAGCAAGAATTTCCGAGATCCATTACCCTGTCGCAATAAGTAATGTTTACAATAAATCGCCCGTCGCTAGCGCGTTTTGTTGTTGCGATAAAGTGCTGCTCACAAACATTTTCTGTATCGAGATCTTTTGCGCCTTTATTAGAGGAGACTCGATCTAATTCTCACAGTTTTTTAACTTGATGATGTAACTGCTTGTTGGTGACAACGTGAATACGAGACGTCTTGAATTTTCTCATATTTTTCGCAGCTATAAGATTTCCTGCTAGTACCCACCCTAGCACGGTCTTCTGAAGCACTACACCTTCTCGAAGTAATCTAATCTGTCCTATACATAATAATTCCCAAAACAGCCCAGCCCGGATTAGCAGATCAACTCGCGGTTTCTTAATTTTTGGTTCGACGCGTTGAATATGAGGAATCTGGACGTTTTCCAAATCCTTTGGCGAGACAGGCATGTATTGAGTGATACATGATGTGACCAAGCATTGCAGAAATAGGTAATGCTAGCCTATGGCACAAATTTTCAGTAATTAAATTAGGTTGTGATTCCGTATCAACTAAAACTCTATATTCATGAAAATTTTGTTTACGAACGCGAATTTGCACAATTGCAGTTGATAGCACAACATACGGATCTTCATCATGATCAAACTTTTCCGATGATCCAACGATATAAGACGTGTGACAAATTAAATTTTCTTGAGACGTTTCTTGTTCTTGGTCGAGTTTTTTAGGCTGAGATATCCATTCCATATGCAGTAGCGTGTGGTATCTTTTTGCACATTTCCTATAAGATCTTTATTGGTAGTTTCTATTTCTATTTCTATAAATTGCGTGAGGTTTTGTATGGCAACATGAGACGTTAGATTGCCACTAGGTTTTGTATGGTTTAGTGCATCCGGTTTAACCTGAGAGTTTGTGGGTAAACCTTGTTTTTCTATTTGAGATCGGTACAAAAATTTACTTTGATCTTCTAAAAAGCTTAAAAAGTCCTTGAAATTTGTCAATTCCCTACACTTTGCTTGTTTCACTTCCCATTCACGTTTAGTATTTGGGTCTAATTTTTCGCTCATTAAAAACATTAATAAGGTGTCCCATTCGTCGGTAGGTTGATATAATGCCTTTAACGCGCGAAAATTATTGTTCGTGTGATCAATAAATTGTCGCAATTCGGTGAACGATTCCCTATCTACTGTCTTGAATTTACAAAGTGCTCGAACAAGATGATCTATAAGTGCATTCGAATCTTCGTATCGGTCTGTTAACGATTTTCATGCAATATCATACTTTACATCTGAAATTCCTAACGACTGAATTACACGAGCTGCATCCCCAGTAAGTGCTTGATTCAAATAATAGAATTTATCAATATTTGGAATGTCTCTATCGTAAACTATTGCCTTAAACGAATCGTGGAATTTTATCCAATTTTTGAGAGATCCGTTGAAGTTCGGTAATGGAATTCTTGGTAACTGGTAGCTCACATCACCAGAACTTGTGATTAAAGAACGCAATCCACAACTCGAACTTGATGATGCCTGTTACATACTTTGTGCATTTGTGAGACGACGCGTTTTAATTTCAATATTTTACCGAGCTAACGCCACTAATTAGCAATATTGACTCTCAAATTCGGTGCGTTCCTTTTCTTCTCTTTCTTGAGATTCTAATCTGTATACTTAGGATCTAACTCTACGAGGGTAGTTCAATAAGTCCTTAGAATGAAGTATAAAAACAATTTTTTTTGGGTAAATTTTTTTTTATTTTTCAACATAATCTCCTTGGAGCTCTAT
>NC_046659.1:35753066-35760771 GCF_010883055.1 Belonocnema kinseyi
CCTTCCTGAACGTGGTTCGTCACTTATTGATGTACGACCACGCTTAAATTCATTTACCCAGTTATAAATCGTTGCTAAGGCAGGGGCAGATGTGCCATGAACATTTTTTATCTCATATGGAGTTAAACCCTTTAAATGAAAATGTTTGATTACCGCTCTGAACTCGTTTTTTTTCCTTTTTCTTAACGAACATTTTTTTTTTTCAAGTGGTTATAAAAACACGTAAACTCAGAAGATGTGGGCGGTGACTGCACCATATATCTAGTCGGGAGTGGTGCTGACTGAAAACAGATGATTTGGAGCGATTCGCGCGCCAT
Organism: Belonocnema kinseyi; assembly: GCF_010883055.1. NCBI lineage: Eukaryota > Metazoa > Arthropoda > Insecta > Hymenoptera > Cynipidae > Belonocnema > Belonocnema kinseyi. The sequence continues at coordinate 35,753,384 of NC_046659.1, forward strand.
CTGTTGTTCATTCTAAGGACTTATTGAACTACCCTCGTATGTGCGTCTGTACTCCGTCGCATGAACCATACTGCAGTTGTAACCTTTCTAATCGTACCTTAAGTACACCTACATTGTCACTGCTCTTATGAAGGCTATTCCAAAAGGTTGCGAAGCGAGTCACTTTGCTCTTTTGACGAAGGGACTTGATCGACATTTTGATAGAATATAAGGAATGCTAAGGAATGGAAATTTAGTGTTGAAGACTCACCGCTTTTTGTACTGTAGATCTGTTTCTAATTGTTGGCTGTATCAGAGTCCTAGACACATCTATTTGCCTCAACTAAAGTTGAAAGACCGCGACAGCTACATCTACAGTTGTTTCTTGTAGAATTCAGGTTCGTTCCGTGGTAAATGCATTTTTCATAAATTGACACTTCAATGTTCATTCAAATTTATATTTAATTCTGAGTTCCAAATTGAAAACCATAACGTCCAACGTACAAGAGAATAGAAATCTCAATTTTACAGTCTAAATTAAATAGAAATTTTCACCACTATTCAAATGATACAAATCACAGCGAATTTGAGTATCAAAGTCTTGACACTATTACACGTCGCACATGAATCGCTGCATACGTAACTTAGGTACGTCTCTCTACTAAGTTACACTATAAATACTTATAGGCTAACATCTCTACCACTAACATCACTCCCTCTATTCCACATTTTAGGTTCAAAAATGCCCATTCTCGTATTTTTGACTAGGACAACGGACGTGTTGTCGAAACATCATATTGTATTCTAAGGGATCTCTCAGAATGATACAATAAGCAAATTTTGACCAGTAATCTACAAAAAACATACATCTCATGCTCTAATTACTACACCCTGGCCGAAAAAATACCATCTCCTAATTTTCAATTTTTTTAGTTTTTGCCTCTGTCTCATGGTTTTCTAGATAGTTCAAAATTTGGATTTTTTCACTTTGAAAATCTTTCTACTGGACTAATTCGTGGTGCCCAAAGACAACCTGGTCTGGAATACCGTAAATGTGTTTTCCCTTTTCACATATCTCTACTTTACTATGTTAGTTCTATAGGTGGTAGAGGATCTTCATTAAACAGAGAGATTTTGGTCAGTTCTCGCGCACCCTTCATCATTCACGAGATAAATCAAAATTACATTTTTTTTTAATTTTAAATCATACTGTTGGATCATTTATAACTTAAGCTCCAATAGATAGCTGCACATATTGAAAAAATAGATAAATTTGGTTGCAGAGCATTTAGCTCCAGCGATCATTTGACTCTCCAGATCATAATGATTTATCCATTCGGATCAATTTGATCTGCTTTTTTGGTTAATTTTTCAGACGAAGAAAAATGGCCGCCAATTCTGGGCGTCTGTGTCATAACGACATAACCTAAAAATGGTATCTAATTGTACGCATGTGACAACTACACTTAACAGGTGATATTTTCTAATATCAGATTTCGCTACTTTTGTAATTTTTCAAGTACACTACATCATCAGAAACCATAAAAAGCTTGCATGTAGGCTAAAGTACTCTAAGAACGTCAGCCATCTTGATTTGACTTCATACATGATCCTGGATCAGATCATTATGATCTCAAAAGTTGATCATTCACTCTGGCCGATTAAAAAGCTCTTGAATTCGATATCAATTTTGTTACATATCAAAATAATGTTGATTTCAGTATCATTTTGAACACTTTTTTTACTGTGTAGAGAGCCAAAAGGATTCCTTTAGAACGCACATGAAAAGAACATGGTGGCGAATTCGCAAAACAACGGGTTTAAATGTAGGGCTGTAAGGTAGGAATCGATTTGCAGTTATCGACCGATGGCTTGAGACGAATCGTTTCTGGCATATGGATATTAGGGTGGAGCGAAAAAATAAAAAGTCGGCTTTTCGAAACAGCCAAGTCCGGAAAAGTTGTGAACCGATGTACCTAAGAACATATTAAAATTTCAGCCCGATCGAATAATATCTTCTGCCTCCGAAAACTTCTAAAAAATGTAAAATTTTAACGATAAATTGCATTTTTTGCGAAAAAATGTTAAGTGTTAATAAAACTTATAAACTATATGTATAAGTACATTTTGATGTTAAACAATGTTTTTTTTTGTAAAGCTACCTGTATTTTCTGTTTAAACAAGTCTAGTATGCTGTATTTAATGTGTTGTACAGCTCTCGGCTCACAGAATTCGAAGATTCAGTGACTCAGAACTCACCACGTGAAGGTGGCTGTACTCCGAGTTCCTCCCACACCATACACCCAACCTACCACCCATTAACATAGTGTGAGTTAACAATTGTTAACACGGATTCTCAAAACAATGAAATTTAAATGCCGTTGAATGGCATTGTAATCACATACCGTTTCGGTATCACGAGTACTCATAAATATCCTGTTTTGAACCTGTATTGGTTTTTTGTGTTCCAAATCAGAATTTGTGACCGCAAAATGAATTTCGCGAGTATCAAACCGTGTCGCTGTTCCTCCCCACAGACATGAGTGGCTGCAACCGTGACAACCTGGACGTATTTTTCCACAGCTTGCATGTGGCATGGAAGAAGGAGGTAAAGATATTTAGCGACTGAGCCGGTTTTCACTATGTCTATCAAATAATCTATCGGCATGTCTGCCAACAGAGGCGGCTCAATGGTCCCATCTTGTATTTCAGACATTTTGTATTTTAAAATGCGATATTTTGCAAGCTCTCTGACATGGGGCCTCTCGTCAGAGATCATCGCAAGCAGCAAGTTTTCAGGGTGGCAAAAAAAGCCCTTTGTTTGAATCACCCTATCAACAACTTTCCTCTGCTCTTCAGGGAGAAACCGCGAGTATCTAATCAGAAAAGACACATGCCTGGCACCTTTCGTGAAAGATGGCCCGCTTTTGATTAGAAACCAAACAGGGCCATATACTTTCATGACATAATTCACAAGTGATACCACCTCTGCGGATGGATTTGATGCTCCTACGTATATTCGAAGAATTCTGTTGGCTGTAGTCAGCCATCGCGAATAAGAAATAGGGCCTAGATCGCGTTTGACCAGGTCCTCGGGGAAAACTCCAATTTCGACGGCACGGATCATGTCGAGGAGGTCTTGTTGATCGGTACTGAGATCAGTTAAAGATAAGTTTTGAACGTTTGAGGAGATTGGTCGGAATTCAACTACGGGCAAAGAAGTGCACTTTGATCATTGCTGGTCGATGGGCCCTTTATAACTTCAAGGGCCAGTAGTGTCGCCATCAGGTAATTTAAATAGGTGTCTAAGAGGCAATTAATTGCAATAAAGAAGGCAAATCAGCCACTGCAATGGGCGGTTTAATTTTTCCTCAATAAGACGAATAACTCCTCCCACGTGCCCTGTATTTGTATTAGTTCCGTCTGCACCTATAGGTAAAATATTGTCAATGTCTATGTTGTGGGTCTTAGCCTCGAGAAATTCAATCAGACCCGTGGAGATCGAGACGGCTTTGCTTGAAGTAGGAGTAATATGTTCCCTGTATAATGATCCTGGCTCTCATACAATAGTGATATGTTCCACTTGGACACATCTGCGGTATTGTTTGCTTCCCTCTTCTACTAAGATAAGTCTTTGCGCCCGTTAAAATACAACCCCAACAAAGGTGTTTCAATACTCTCAGCAGAGATCTCTCTCATTTCTCTCCTCACCCTTAAACGTTCCCGCCTAACCTTATTTCTATCAATGACGTTTATAAAATTATTCTCGGACACCAAACCAACATCCTGCAAGACAGCTGAGGCTATGGCAGCGACGAATCTGTCTGACAAGATTTGTCTGCCGACAGAGTACACTAGGAAGACAACTTGGTCTAACAAAGTGTATTACATAGAAGAACAACGATAGCTCCTAAACTCCGCAAAGACAGCGAATATCACAAACGAAAAAGGATGCCACCCGCTACTCTACAGAAAGCTTCGTTCTCTAGCTTTGTCCCGACAGGTTTCGACGTATCTCAACAGAACCAAGGCACGCAACGAATGAAGCCACCGGACCGGCGCCGTGGCAGCAAGGAGTGGGAGTGCGGAAGGGGTAGCAGGAAGGAGTGGGAAGGATGAGTTTCAGCGGCGTAGGAATAAAGTGTTAGTCTTACTAAATAGACAACAAATCGTAATTGTCAATATCCTTACCAAAATAGACTGCCGTTCTCCGAATAGTCTCCTGTCTGTTGCTCCACTGTTGCTTGTCTTGTTGTTCCACTCTTGACAGGCACGTGTTTCACGGTCTAAAAATGTGGTTTTAATCACGAAAAACATCGTTTAGCATGTGTGGGAGGAACTCGGATCACAGCCACCTTCACGTGGTGAGTTCTGAGTCACTGAATCTTCGAATTCTGTGAGCCGAGAGCTGTACAAATGTAATACAAGAAATGACTAATGAAAATGGTAAAATTGTTTCTTAGCTTATAATATTGTCTCGTTTGGGCTGGACAAGACATTAAATACAACATACTAGACTTATTCAAACGGAATATACAGGTAGCTTTACCACGAAAAACATTGTTTAACACAAAAATGTACTTATACATACAGTTTATAAGTTTTATTAAAATTTAACATTTTTTAGCAAAAAATGCAATTTTTCGTTAAAATTTCACATTTTTGAGGAGTTTTCGGAGGCAGAAGATATTCTTCGATCGGGCTGAAATTTTAATATGTTCTTTGGTACGTCGGTTCACAACTGTTCCGCACTCGGATGTTTCGAAAAGCCGACCTTTTATTTTTTCGCTCCACCCTAATGAATATGCCTTTATGTTTACAACTTTGCTACATAACGTATGAATGGTATTTATCAATTCATTATATGTACAGAGAAAAGCCTGAGGGTTCACCAAAGTTACAGCATTTTAAGGAAGACGCATTCACACAACAAACGCTTCTAAAGTAGAGCTGGTAAGTTAGTAATCGATTTACAGTTATCGACCGATGACTTGAGACGAAAAGTTTCTGGCATATAAATTTTGACTCAATTACAATTGAGATCCTTTAGAACCCCACGTGTGGTATCATTTAGAGCTTATTTACCGTTTTAGATTCCTTTTCAGCAAGTGGGGTTTATTTTTGTTGCAGCTCCTTTGGAACCAAAAATGGGTTACAAAGGAAACCTTGGTTTTTTCTATGTGTGTTAGTTGCGGTTATATTTTGTATTTAAATTATCTTCATTAAGTTATCTCTATCAGAGTTTGATTACATGTGTGTTTCAAGTTAAAAATTATGTTAATAATTAAGCAAACTGTCGAAGTAGGCAAAGCGAAAAATAGGTTCTTTATAAATAGGCTCAATTACAATTGGGATCCTTTAGAATACCAAATGAGGTATCATTTAGAGCTTATTTAACCTTTGGCGTTCCTTTTCAGCAAGTGGCGTTCATGTTTGTTGCAGTTCCATTGGAACCAAAAATGGGTTCTAATAGAAATCCCAGTTTTTTCTGTGATATTTCAGATCGGAGTGACCAAGAATCATCCCCCTTTTGGAAATGTTATTAGTTTTCGCTCCTCTCTCACCGTTTCTAAGATAACTCAAAATTTATATTTTTTGGAGGTATTTAAAAAATCCTTTCATTGGGCTCGTTCGAGTTGAATGAAAATAAACGATCGCTGCTTTAGAAAACCCCAAAAATATTGTCAGTTTTCGCTTATCTCTCGCTGCTTTCAAGGTAAGACAATTTTTTAAACTCCTAAAATCTTTCTATTGCACGGAGAGAACTGTTGTAGTATATGCTACTATTTCCGTTTAGTAAGCTAAAGTATCGTAATAGTAACTACGTGATGGTCAAAATCTACTACACGCTGTTTAGTTTCATTGGGTTGATTTTAATAAACAGCGTAGTACGGGCCTTGACTACCTGTATAGTAAAAGCAACTTCTCCGCACCATCGTTTAGTAAATACAACTACTTTACCTCGCGGTTTAGTAAAAGGAACTACTCAGTTTCATCCCCTCCCTCTACCCCCAGCTCTTTCAGTGGACGGTGCCTGCTTGTGTGGGTTGGACGCGTGTGTAGGGGATTGTCCATATATTACGTAAGACGTTTTTCTGTTGTTTGAATAAAGACGAAAATAATATTTTTATCAAGTTGAAAAGGACACAGCGATATAAACAAAAGAAAAATGTCTTACGTAATATATGGACGATCCCTAGTCCTAACATATTACCGTACGCTTCGAAGCATATAGTGTTCCTCACGTTGTGTGGAGTTTTTTTGCGTGACCAAGTTCTGTGTAAAGTGAATGGGAATGGACACGCTCATATCTAGTTGGGGTTTTTCTTCGTATGTGAAAGTGTTTGAAGGTAAGTTACAACTGCAGATAGAATAAACAGCACGGTGACGCGCTCGTTATGCTAGCCTCAAAATTTGTTTCATATCTTTTTTTGCCCAACTCACGTTCACACGAATTCCTTTGTATGTATATTTAAAACTTGTTTATCTCCAATAGGAGGCAGTAAAGAACGTTTATATATTCTTGAAAATTTATAATTAGATAACAGAATTATAGGAATTTAGGAATGTAAAGCCTTCCGAAGTATTTTCGTGAGTTCGGTAGTATACAACCAATGTAATTTGTTATAATATAATAAAATATTATATTACAGAGGATATATTACAGAGGATCAGAATAAGAGGCTCGTACCTTGCCCTGAAACTCGAAAGACGAGGAGGGGAGTAGATGAGCCTACTTCTGTGAGTATATACTTTTCAGAAATCTTTTAACATTTGATTTTTAATAATTAGTAGTAGACCAAATCCATTTCAAAGGTGGCAGATCCTAAAGTTAAAGTCGCAGAATCTCTCAGGGAAAAATATTTTGATTTTTTAAAGGAAATTAGACGATGTATATTTTTGCGATTAGTGTAAAAAAATGTTCATAAAGTTATGCGTATTCAAATTTTTTGTTACGTTTTTCAAAAGACCCCCAATTATTTCTTTACAGTTATACACTCAGAATACAATAATTTACGCATATAAAATTGAAAGTACTAACATATTTTTAATATAAAAAAATATAAATCCCCGTTATCATTTTCAATGCGCTGAATTAAAAAATCAATCAATGGACTCTAAAATTGTCAAAATTATATAATTTTAAGGAATTTTAAGCTAGAAACGTCAAATATTAAAAAATTAAACAAATTTTAACTGAACACTACTTAAATTGGAAATTCAATTATTTTCTTTTTAAATATTTTAAACATACTTGGAAAGTTTCAAAATCTTATTACGAAATTTTGAGAAATTTAGAAATTCTTTTAAATTTAAAATTATTTTAGAAATATTTTCAGAACTTCTAAATACCTGTCAAAATGAATTAAATTTTTTCTAACATTTTCAGAAAATCCTGCAAATTGTAG
>NC_046659.1:35760871-35762986 GCF_010883055.1 Belonocnema kinseyi
CAAACTTGAAATGATATAGCCTAGTATAAAACAAAATGCAGATTTTCGCAGATTTTAAACAAAAAAATTAGATTCTTTTCAAGAATTGTGAAAGGCTTCAAAGTAATAATAACATTTTCTTAAGATTTCTAGGAAAATTAGAAATAACTTGTAATTATAAAAAATTATTTTAAGATAATATTCAAAAAGTGTTTCAAAGATTCAAACAAAATTTTCAAAAAAGATTCTAAAAGATTTTAAGAAAAATTTCTTAACTTTGCAAAATAATTTTGAACCTTTTTAAAACTGCTAAATATCTCTTAAAATTACTCGAATTTTTTCTACAAATTTTCTTTGTAAATTATACATCCAAATCAAAAAAAATCACTTGCAAATTAAGCATTTTTCGAATACAAACTTTATACTTGTAACGTTCAAAGTTTAAAGACACTTCGAAATTTTAACGATTCCAAGTTTTCTATATCAAACAATACAGTTAAAGATTCTTTACTTTTAAATATTTGATTTCAAATTGCTTGTCTTAAATAAAAATGCAAATATTGCTAAATATTCTATAATTAATCTTCTTTTTAATTAAAAATTTCAAATTGAACGGGTTAAAAATGGAATATATTAGACTGAAACAATATTTTAAATTTAATAAAATCCTTTACTTGCGAATATATTATTATGAAGTTATTCTTAAGTTGAAAATAGTTTATGAACTTACAGTCAGACGTTTACATTTATTTAATGACTAAGACTTTCAAATTGAAAGCGTTTAAGTTTTAACATTAAAATCTGAAAATTCTTAAATTTTGAACTGGTTTAAAATCGTGTTGTCAAATCGTTTCAACATCGAAGGCTTTTATTTTTGTATTTCTTTAAGTCTTTAAGAAACCATTCAAAAATTCTTTAAATTAAAAATGTAAGCTTAGAAATAAAAATTTTAAATGGAAAATTTTTAAAGTAAAAAAATTGTGAAGTACGCATCGTAAGCTAAATAATAGCATAATTGAACAACGTAATAATCCCACTAATTATTTAAAAACTGTCGAAATGGAACGTGGACAGATTTTTCTTCTACGAATTTGTAAAATTCCTGGTAAACAACAAAAATTACTGTCATTTCCCGGTTTTCCCCGGTCTCAAAACATTCCTAGTCGTTTCCCGGTTTCCCGATCGAGCGGACACCCTGTAAGGTATTATACTATTTTCTTGAAAACTTAACTATATCGTAGAAAATTCACTTTTCGTTTAAAATTTATATTTTGGTGTTGAAAAATGAACTGAAATATTTTCTAGATGAAAGTTCCAGTTATAAAAAAATTTGAGATTTTTATTACAATATCATCTTTTTTAGTACAAAATTTAATATTTTTTGGATAAAAATGCAACTATTTGGTAGAGAACTTAACTATTTTGTTAAAAATGCATCCTATTTGGTTAAAAAATTCGTCTTTTTGGATTGAAAATTCAATTTTTTTGTAAAAACTTTTTTTTTGTTACGAAAATTCAATTTTGGATGACACTGAGTTAACTGGAATCTTTTTTGGATGAAAACTTAACTCTTTTTGTAATAAAAAATTCTTCTCCTTTAAGATGAATTTCATATTTATTAAGAAGAAATGCAACTATTTCCTAGAGAATTCAACAATTTTCTTAAAAAGTCATCATTTTTGGTTAAAAATTCGCACTTTTTTGGATTGAAAATAAATTTTTCAGGTAGGAAATTATTTCTTGTTAAAAAATTCATAGTTTGATCGTCAAAACTGGACTAAAATCTGTTATAACAGAAAATCAACTATTTTTGGGAAAATTTATCTTTTTGATTTAAAACTTCATCTGGTATAAAAGAAATTTCATTTGTTGTATGAAAAAACAACTTTTTGATTAAAAATCGCTCTTCTTTGCTTGATAATTCAACTTATTTGTTTAAAACGTTTGGTTGAATCGCTGTGTTAAGAAATCACTTTTTTTGTTCAAGAAGTATATTTTAGGTTGAAAAGTTATCTCGTTGGTTAAAACTTTAATTATCTTATTGAAAATTAAACTACTTCGATCAAAGTTAAGCTACATTGTGAAATTGTTTGTTAGTTCGAAATTTCCTTTTTTTGCGTTAAAATGTCTTTTTAG
>NC_046659.1:35763086-35764331 GCF_010883055.1 Belonocnema kinseyi
CGGAATTCAGGCCACTTGTCAAAAAGTTTATTCCCGCATTGGGGGTACCTATTCAGAAAGTCCTGCTCCAGCTGTAAACAAAATAATAATAATAATAATAATTACATATTCAAGACACACTTTACGCAAATATTGCCTAGAAACAATACTTACTAAAGCGTATCCGCCTGGTTGCCTCAGAAAAGGGTACTTAATGAAATAGCTGTCCAGTAAACATTTCCCGGATCTTTTAATAAGGACGTCACACTGCAGCTGATCCCGGAGCAAAATGTTATATCTGTATGGAGCAGTCTCTTTCCACTTATTAACCAAATTTTCAGTTATTTCTAACTGGCCTTCCAGCCACAGGAGAATCCCCGTCAGTGATTCTGGTACTGGAACACCTATAGAAGCATTAAAAAAATGTTTTAGCTATAATTAAATCATTCCGAAACAGCTTCGATCTTAAAGTCCTGATACTCACTTGGCAATAACTGATCGTCTTTTTTGGACACTCTCCGCCGAATACGGGTTCCCTCGTTCAGTAAAATTTTACAGCTATTGTTGTACTTCCAACATAACTTGCCTTGTACGTTGTTATTTTTGACAACTTTTCCGTTGACCTTTTTCGAAGAGTATGGGATGAAGTAAATTCCCTAAAAAAATAAAAAATAATTTTAAACATATTGAAGCTAAAAAATAATTCGAAATTTCCTATATGCGTCAAAAGAATTCTTACTTTTTTTTTCATTGGGGAAAATCTCTTCAATGTCCTTAGCAAGTTTTTCTAGCCGCATAGGACTAATCCTACACAGAACAAAAATCAAATATGAATTGGTATAATTTTTAATACGATATTTAATAATATTTTATGAATAAACTGTTACATTATAAGACAAATTTAAATTTTCATTGCGACAAAGAGCGTAAACCGAATAATCCATAAAAATGTGCAATTAAACCGTTCTTTTTTAATGCAAGTGATCAGTAACATGAATTTCCAGTTATGATAATGAATTCATTACAGTTGTTATCAAAAAATAACAAAAAAAAAATTAACAACTTACTCAGTGTTTGAAGTCTTTAATTCATTGTCGATGATTATTTCAACGAGCAAATTTTGATGTGTCACATCCAAAACCTGCTGCTCCAGTGCTTTTGGCGAACTATCACTCCCATAATAATTATGTGATACCCTTTCACCTTTAGGGCATTTCAAATACTCCAAAACAGGATTATATATAAAAGAAAAAACGCTGTATGACT
>NC_046659.1:35764431-35768085 GCF_010883055.1 Belonocnema kinseyi
CCTTGCTTGCCCCCTGAATATCGGTCAAGAGTAGAAAATATTTTCACTGCAGCCCTTTTCAACTCAAATGATAGAAAAACATCTCCAGAGGGAAATGATGCTGTTTTCAAAATACTGGTTGATGAATTAAATTTACTTTCGCGTGAGGGAATTGAATTAAATATTGATGGGGAAGCAAAAAAAGTTTACTTTGCTTTAGCGTTACTGTTAGGTGACAATGAGGCACTCAACAGTGCCGCTGGTTTCATGGAGGGTCCCAATGCGAACATTTATTGTAGGTTCTGTAAAATGCCAAAGCATCAAACTCAAACAAACTGCCCCCTTCGAGACGAACTAATAAGAACACGCGATCAGTATGAAACAGACGGTTTTCATCAACAAAAGCAAACCGGCGTTAAAGAAAATTCAATTTGGAACCTCGTTGAATATTTTCACGTGATATTAAATAATTTTTCTGATATAGCCCATGATTTGCTCGAAGGAGTCTGCAGGTAAGATATGCAACACATTTTGCATTATCTTATTTGTGGGCGTGATAAAACCCTTAATCTTAATCGATTAAATTCAAAAATAAAATCATTTAATTATGAAAAAAATGGTTTTCGTAACAAGCCGCCCCTGTTGAGATACGATGAGGTCAATAAGAAAAAATTATCCATGTCTACAAGTGAAATGCACACCTTTATTTTAGTATTTCCGATGCTTGTTGAAGATTTAATTGAAGGTGGCATTGACATGGAGCAGGAAATCTGGCAGTTATTCTCCTTATTGAGACAAATCATGGATATTTGTTTCGCGAAATCTTTGAGTAGAGATATGATTGATATATTTGATTGTCTCGTGAACCAACATCATAATTTGTATCTCAAATTATTTAATGATACTTTAAAGCCAAAATTTCACAACATGCAACACTACTCACAGATTATGCGAATGTCTGGTCCTTTATCTCATCTCAGTCTTTTGCGATATGAGTCAAAGCATAGAGAATTAAAAAATATTACCTCATCAACAACCTCACGAAAAAATCCTTGTCACACTATTGCTGTTAAAGAACAGCTCCGATTGTGCTATCGCCTTATTGGCAAGCGTGGCTTATCACCTGAATTTGAATTGGAAGATGGTGATAGTCTGGATAGCGAAACGTTACGGATACAGTTAACTGAATCTGTGAAATGTATTCCTGAAAACTTTTCAGGAACTTGCTTAGATGTTTCGTGGGTACAAATTAATGGAACAAAGTATAAAGTTGGTTCAATTCTAGTTATTGATGTCGATCCGGAAGGCTTTATAGAATTTGGAAAAATTTTAAATATTTTCGCCAATGAAGAGGAGCGAGTTCTGTTTGCCTGCGAGAAAATCATAGTAAAATCTTTCATTGAAGAGTTACATGCATATGAAGTAATTAACTCTTTTGAAAAGACCTGTTGTTTGGCTGAGAATTTGGTATCTCCGTATTTAGCGATACATCATTGCTTAAACGACGGACGAGATGTTTTGTCACTCAGACATGCATTGTAGTCTTTGTAAATATATCTGTGTATATTTTTATATAATACGTATGCGTAATTGCTTCCAAAATATATCTTATTTTATATATATAAAATATAAGCTTTATTGCATTTTTTTTTAAATTGTATAGCAAATTGAACAATAAATTGTGTAACAATGAATTAGTTATTAATTTTCTTTGATACCTTGCTAATGACTTAATTAATGATTTTAATTATTTTTAATTGAATTGTTACTCAATAATTTATTAATTATTAAGTAAGACACAATTAACAATAATTTACATTTATTTAATTCAATCACTATACTTAAGTTATAAAACACGATCCACAGAGGTGAAATTTACTTTGCCCCTAAGTGGATTTTACTAAATAAGTTTTGCTTTCGCAGTAGTAACTACATTCCCACTTCCTATATACTACTAAACAAGTATCTTTCAAGCGACCTCTTGCTCAATAGAAACTACATTGCCGCGTCGTATATTCTACTAAACGAGAATCGTCCATCTGACCGCATGCGCAGTAGGGACGACGTTTCCTCTTCGTATATTCTGCTATACGAGAATCGTCCATCCGACCGCATGCGTAGTATGCACTACGGTACTGTGAGTAGTAATACGGACTAGACAAGCGTTTAGTAAATTCAACCGCTAGCTTAGTCGGTCCATTATATACTACTCCGTATAGTAAATCTCACCCTTGCCGGGGTGAGAGCTACCAAACATTTTTCTCCGTGTCTGTCAATTCGAATTAGGAAAAAACAAAGCCCATCTGCAAAATCTTTAAAATTTGTCATTTGTTACTTATTTGCAACTAGCGCTCTCAGATACAAAATGTTAGAGTTAAATTCTCCAACACTGAACATTTTTTTAACCATTTTCAAACATTTTTAACTAGATTCCTGCGCCGTCGCGCCACGCTGACGACGCCGCCGATAAATCATTCCCGCCATGACGTCGCCGACTCTTATTCGGCGGGCCTGTGTGCCGCCATTTTCAATTTTCGGCGGCGTCTGTTGTTGACCTTCTTAATTAGTGTTGCATAAGATACGAGAAGCTAAATTGTCTTGCTCATTTCTGTCGTTCGAGAAGCATTCTTAAACACTGAGAGTATAATTCTCTCTTTTGTTTTTACAGTTTCATCTCGTAAGCCCGTGAAGTTGGCACCCCAACTCTAAAATATCAGATTTTTTATATGGAATCGTTTGGTGGACGTTTGGTGGTGTTTGGTGGTCAACTTTGAAGGTTTTGGTGGTCAAAATTGAAAAGGTTATTGATTTTTCAAATTTGGGGTGCCAAATTCACGGTGGCACAGCACTTTTTAATATTTTCAAAAATTCTTTTTGGTATCGTTTGGTGGTCGTTTGGTGATGTTTGGTAGTCGTCCGTGAACGTTTGGTGGTCAAAATAAAAAAAAGTTATCGAGTTTTAAAAAGTGGTGCGTCAACTTCCGTTGGCACCCCACTTCAATTTTCTTTTTTAATTCCTTCTGACATCGTTTGGTGGTCGTTTGTTGGTGTTTGGTAGTGATTTCTTAACGTTTGGTGGTCGAAATTATCCAGTAGGCACAAAGTTTGGCGACATCTTTACGACGTCGTTACGTCATCTTTACGACAACTTTACGACAACCTATGTCCATGTCATTGAAGTGTCTTTACGATATCGTAAATAAGTCGTATGATCTGACGATGTCTTTACGATATCGCAAAGACACCTGAACGACATGGACATAGGATGTTGTAAAGATGTCGTAAAGATGTCGTAACGATGTCGTAAAGACGTCGCCAAATTTTGTGCCCACTGGGTACAGGATATATCGGATATTTTAGAAAATACATGTGGCCCGTGATGGAACTCTGCGCATGCTTATGCGCATGTGTGATTGGTGCGAAATTTGAATTTCAAAATGCTCTTTTTCAATGTGAACGCTGTTTGGCAAGTATAATTGTACATAATTGTAGTTTTTAAGTTTTTGAACATTATAGGTTTAAGTATTTTTGTAATCTGAACACTCTCATTATTTTATATTTTAAGTTTTTCGCCTTTTAATTACAAGGTAATCTTTGGAAATTGACTCAAAGTCCTGGTCCGGAAACTTCATTAAGGCAATGTACATTGAAATAAGTTCCTTTACTGTAAACTAA
>NC_046659.1:35768185-35776082 GCF_010883055.1 Belonocnema kinseyi
TCTCAGCTACCTCCAAAAACGTATCATTTCAATCAATTTGTAATATTAAAATTCATAATATTCATTAGTATGAAACATAAGTATTTTTATTGCTTTGTTTTTCTATATATTTTTTAATCTTGTTTTTTGAAAATTCAAAGAAGATCTACTCATTCTGCCTCGAAATTATTTATACAAAACTTGTAGATCATTTTTGGGTGAACAAATTTGTTCTATTAATTTTTTTTTAATAACTTGTTTCGTTTTCCAAAAAATCTTATTTTTGTTTATTTTTAATGTTATTTTTAAGATTATTAATATTATTTTATTAATTATTTATTGATAATTAATATTAATTTTTAATGTGATTTAATTTTTCTACGTGTCCGATCAAAATATTATACATTCCAAATTTTTAACTCTTTTTTGGATGAACAACTTTTGTCAATCTATTTTTTTCATATTTTGTGTCGTTTGTTCAAAAATTCAATTTTTTATATTTTTAATTTTGATTTACTAATAAAATAAAAACCACTTATCCCATAAAAAAGTAATTCATAAAAAATTTTTAGATCTTTTTTAGGAGCACAATTTTTGTAGCTTCATATTTTTTTGTGATAATCTCGAAGAACTTTAAAAAATCAACGACTTTCCTCTCTCTCCGCTTTATTTCATATCGTGAATGTTGAAAATATTATTATGGTAATTTTTTTGTTATCAAAAAAGGTCATAAGAATAATTTGTTCGTATCTTCTTTGACTATAAACAGCCGTCCTGCGATTAGTCTTTCGAAAGTTATCCGGTATAGATGCGACAACGACGACATAAACCGACGTAAAAACTATTTTTTTCTGACAAAAATGGTCTCAAAACGTCGACATTTGATGCAATCCGCGAAATTCATTTTTCACATGAAACCAGTACCTTCTCCTTATGATGAGAATGTAATAATTCATTATTTTTTGTACGATCAAATTTGAATTTTCGATTTTTTAACATAATTTAAAAAGTTGTTATATTAAAACTGCATGGCTTTAAAAAATAAACATTTTTCTTCTCTTGCCTTTTATTCTTATCGTGCGTTGTTTGCATTAAATTGTTCATTTTCGTTTGTTTATTTGGATTTTGAAAATGCTATAACTCTGAAAATTTTCTTTTTATCGAAAAAAGTCATGAGAATAAACTGTTCGAGTTTCCGAGTACTACGAATAGCCGTACAGACAAAATTTTAAAGCTTAAAAAGAAATGCTCTCAATAATTTTGAAAATGCTGTCACTTATTGGAATTCCGCCTAGAATAGTTGTCTGACGAACTCATCCTTTATTTTCACATTCTTATAAAGTATGCCAAAGGGTAATCCGATCGAAAAACTTCTTAAAATGTTACTGGGTTTACAGGCTAAAACTTCTCATTATGATGAGAATGTAAAATGTAAGAATCTTTGAACCGCTCTCTGATGGTAGTTTCATATAGAGTTGTCTGGATTTCTTTATTCTGTAGCGAAAATATTTTCAGTGAGAAAATAAGACGTTCTTAACCTTAACGAGTAAAATATACATTTTGTCAGTGTATTATAGCACAGAAAATAGATTTTTACATAAGTTTTAAACAGAATATATGATATATGCACTTTTTCAGAAATACATCCACACAAACTTTTTCAAACCGATACTTATATTACCGCAGAAATAAAGAAATAGCGGATTTCAGATAAACTTTTATTAAGAAAACGACAATTTTAGAAAATAAGTTAATATTAATTATTAGTCAGGGTACAAAAAGTATATAATCTGAATTTCAAAATTTTTATATGAACTATTAGAAATTTGGTTATAAATAAAGATGCACAAGGAACCATGTTCATGGTTGACTAAAATAATAAACATTAAACTCTGCTATATATTTATTTGCCTATCTAATTGAATAATGTATCACAGGTGCTTGATACATAAATTATTCAGCCTTTTTTTGTAATAATACTTTAAAATAGGGTAATTCTTCAATCGTTGATGATTATTATCTTTCAACTTTGATGTAAATGACGGCTTGAGGTACTGGATTATTGGTCATTGTGAAAGGATGCACTGTTGAGGCTAAACCGTCGTAAATTTCCCATCGACCAGTTATCCGTCGGCAAAGAGCATAGAAATGACCAGGCCTATAAGCGATTATGCCAGTGAGTCTGTAAGCCATTTGAATTAAGTAT
Source organism: Belonocnema kinseyi (assembly GCF_010883055.1). Lineage (NCBI taxonomy): Eukaryota > Metazoa > Arthropoda > Insecta > Hymenoptera > Cynipidae > Belonocnema > Belonocnema kinseyi. Next base: position 35,770,371 of record NC_046659.1, read on the forward strand.
TAAATATAAAAACATAATAAATAAAACAATCATTTTTAAAAATGTATAGACTTCAAAAGATATTTATATAAATAATTAAATATGCTTCGAAAAATAGAAAATACATATCCTCCAAAAAACCAAAGCAAAAAGATAATTTAATTCAAAGAGTATGAATAGATATAGCCAGCATCTAAAAAAATCTGAGAATCTACAAACCTAAACTTTTGTCCTTGGAGAGAAATATGCACAGGAAAATCGGTTACTTTACACGTCATAGAGGTTGGTTCACCTTCGTAATATATCATATATATATATATATATATATATATAAATTTCTATTAATACATGCGCATTAATATTAGTTTTTTCTTGTGTAAAACTGGTGGAACTCTTGCACTTGTACCTTCGCTGTGGTGGAATTTGAATTGCTTTTTCTAGCTCTTTGTATCCATCATCTTGGATAACATTGGCCCACAAATAAAGTGTCGGAACCTTTTCAACTACACGATAGCCAAAATGGCAACTTCTTATTATAACCATCGTGGGTTCGTTTTTCATAATAAATTCCCACGTTATTGGAATTCTGGTGGTCACATCTAAGGATCTTAAAGAAAGTGGTGAGGAACTTTTAAATACTTTTCTATTTATATTATGTGCTTCTGCATCTTCTGGAACAAAGTTATACAAAATGGAACATCGCTGTATGTATACGTGGACTTTAACTGCTGAATCAATGAGAACTGTAATAAATTCCAAAGTTTCATTTTCAGAATTCAAGACGTGATGAAAATAGTCTTCGCAGTCTATGACAGAGGTAGTTAAAATTTGAACTATTGAATCGAAAGAGCACGTGTTCTTGAGAATATTCTTCCGATTATTGAGTGTCACGGGTTTTCTGAAATTGCTTTCATTCTGTAGTAAGAAATCTTTAGCAGTTGTAACTTTCTTAGCTGAGACTAAAGCTGTGTGAACCGTATTGATTCGGGATAGGGTCGAGAATAACGCGACGGCTTTCTTTTTGTTGTCTTTAGTGAAGATTTCATGGAAGATTGTAGATAATCTGAAGACTGTGGATGTGCTGAAGACTGATGATGTAGTGTAGATTCCCAGTGGGCACAAAGTTTGGCAACGTCTTCACGACATCGTTACGACATCTTCACGATAACCTTACGACATCCTATGTCCATGTCATTAAGGTGTCTTTAAGATATCGTAAATATGTTGCATGAACTGACGATGTCTTTACGACATCGTAAAGACAGCGAAACGACATGGAAATAGAATATCGTAAAGTTGTCGTAAAGATGTCGTAACGATGTCGTAAAGACGTCGCCAAATTTTGTGCCCACTGGGTCGCGGAAGAACCGTAGACTTTGGAGCATCTGTTAAGCATTGATTGACAAGAAGGTCCACTATTTCTCCTTTATTTCGCCAAACTTCCTGTTTGTTTAAATCCGTGTGGACCGAATCCAATATAATAAGGAGATTCTGAGAGCATGAGACGACATCTTCTCCGCCACTGTTTGAAATTTCCTTTTCACAAACATAAGTTTGATTGAAATCATCATTAAGGGTACTGCATGCTATGGGAACTGAATTTTGATCATGCAGACTTGATAAATGATTATTTTCAACTTTAATATCCTGGGTTTGCTCGACAGGAACTTTATTTTGTTCAGAAAGAGGAAAGTTATTTATTCAACGCTCAGTTAATAGTGATGCTGCTATCAATGTCTGTCCTCGTAGAGCCTCGAAATGAAACCTGAAGAGTTTGTCGGCTTGCAGTGGTCCATGTACCCGTTTTTTGAGGACGTTATTCTTTAGTTCTCCAAAATCTCCTTCTACGTAGCAGCTTGTGGGTCTTACGCACAATGAACTGAAACATTTTCTCATAACTGATGTTCAGAGAGGAAATTGCTTCGCCATTGTTATTAAGCGTTTGTAAAATTTTTCCAAGTGGTATGGGTTTGCACGTTCAGAATCAGTTTTTACATCCTTACTTTTCTCCGCTCTTCTTTGTAACTCAGTAACTCATTCATCAATACTGGCGTCTGAATAGGGTCATTTAAGGGTTCATTTAAGAAGCTCTCGTCAATCTGCGGGTCAAGTCCATTGTTGGAAAGTTTCAGAACAAGCGCTTTATATTCTTCATTTCACTCGTCGGGCACTAACTTCATTTCTTCGTGTTCTTCTTCAGCTATATAATCTGAAAGTTTTGATCTGGCTTCTTCAGCAGGAGATGGTAAAAAACTGCCAATCATCATACCGCAATAGCGATGAATCGTTAGGGTCACCGTCAATTGAAGTATCTCTTCGAATCTGTTGAAATCGTCGCATGATACCATGAGAGCAACACATCATATCAGGAAATCTTTGCCAACAGTGTTATCTGAGTTAAAGCATTTTAACCGACAGAAAATTGGGACTAAATGAGCTACGTCGATTATTATAAATGTACGAGGCTTTTCTCTAGAATATTTATTTTTTAAAATGGCAAAGCATATTCAGATGTATTCTTTAATCGTTATTTGATTAAAGGCTCGAGATTCTGCTGCCAAAAGAGCTTTCGAGTAATCTGAAACGATTTCAGGTGGTACAATATCTACTTCTATTAACCAAAAATTCAAGAAATGAAGGATAGTATTTGCATCCTGTTTAGAGGACACAGAGAGGATACAGAGAGGATACAGAGATCTGTTCTGGCAACAAATAATGTACAATGAATGGATTTAGTGCAATAAATGTGATGGCGTTAGAATAAGGAACTCTATACTTCAATTTCTCTAGAATAAGAGCTGGATTGTTGTCATCTGCTGAATCGACACCGAATTCTTTACTGATGCATTCTTGCATTAATTTTCGTAACACATCGTTGCTATATGAAATAGGTGATGGTGCATTTCCCAAATTTAACACTTTCCTCGCAATAGTCCTTCTGCAATTAGGCACTCCTTCTTTCATAACTTGTTGCCCAAGGATTTTGCGCTTCTCATGCCTGAGTTGTCTCTTAACTGCTTCATGAGGTAAACCAATCGTATCCTTTGTTTTGACTTTCAGCCATAAGTCTGCTTCGTCGCAAGGTTGGGTTTTAGCAATCGCATAAAGATTGTTATTGCATTTTTTGCTTTTGCATTTTCCTCGAATGCAGATAAAAGGTTTTTCAGGATTTTATGAAACGGAAGCATGCTTAAAGCTAAAAGCGCAAGGCATTCGAAATTGTAACCAGTATTCGTCGGCAACAATATTAGACCATACATCAGGATTTAGTAATGTATATTCTCGATTTTCGTAAACACGTTTAACTGGTTTCATTTTGTTCCATAAATCTGCTCTTATGCATAGATTAAATTCTTGTTCTTTACTGTTATTAAATTCAGTTTCAGTGAATTCTGTTTCATTCAAATCTTTCGGATCCCATTCTACATAATCACATTCAATACTGGCTTCCGGGAAATTGACATAGCTGTTTTTTGTAACGACACTTGTTTTAGTGCTCAATTTCTCAAAAACTTGCGTCCTGAGTCTTCTTCTATCTTCGCGCAAATTGGTGTGAATATCTTGTGCTGACCATGCATTTTTTAACTCATTGTTGATGTGTTTATAAAACTGATCCGTGTAAGCAGGTAATTTACCGTCTTGTATAGTATATTTGCTTCGAACAAACAAATAGTATTTACAGCATCCAAAACTGCAACTTTCGCTGGTCGCGGCATTTGCACATATAAAAAATTACTTAACATTGAATTAAATTTTTCAAATAAAATTTCTTCGTAATTAAATAATAATTACGACATTTATTTTATAATTAACTGAGAAGACAACACTCATTAAGGTAGCGCTCACATATTACGCCGTTACGTAAGATTTTTTATATTATGTTTAAAAACACAATGGACGTTTTCTAAATAAAAAAAGTTTTTCCAGATGAAGTATTGTCTGGAAATAAATAAAAAAATATTTTGCTGCAACACTGAATACTTTTTTAATATTTTTTTTTCAGTGATAGAAATATTGAAGAAATCTGATGTAAGTACTAATTGAAATTCACCAATTTGAAACTTGTTTTCAATACCATAAAGAATAAAAAATTATATGAATAATAATATAACATAAAAGTTTGAAATAACTGTGCATTTTTTAAAAGTTTTTAAACAATTAAATTCGACTTCAAATTAAATTCGGTAAATTAAGGTCAAGAAAATAAGTAATGTGAGGTTTTTTTAAATGTAGGTAAAGATAATTTTTTTAAATTCTTAAAAAAAATCAAAAAAAGATTTTTCAATATTTCACACGTATCAAAAAAAAAAAATTAAAAAGATTTTCAAGAATTTTTTTTTTAGCATATAGGATCTTGCAAAGTATCAGGAAAAATGCGAGTATTCTAATATAAGTTTAGGACTTTTAGAAGTTTCAAAGAAATTAAGAAATATTTAATAAATTATCGGAAATGTTTCGAAGTTTTCGAATGTTTCTAATCTATTTAAAACGTCTTCAATTCCAAAAAATATTTCCAACCGACTCGAAATTTTCTTAAAATTTGGTAAAATCACTACAAAAAAAAAAGTTTTTGCTCACAAATATTCTATCCTCTTTTTTAACCTGAATATTAAGAAATTTTTATACAATCTTATCAGACCAACTATGCTTTTTAATCTTTAAGAATTATCGAAGTTTTTTCTTAATTTTTTTCAAATTCTGCATGGTAAAAAAATGCCTTTAAATATTTCACTATCGTCTCCGACAATTTTAAAAATATTTTGGAATATTGGTAAATAATCCCTTCAAGGCCCTGTAAGCGTAACCTCAAGCATTGTTTTTTACATTTTTTTCAAGTCTGGTCCTAAATTTTTAAATAATAAAAAAAGATTTTTTTGTAACAAAATTTTTGTTGTTGCTTTTTCATAATTATAAAAATTTAGAAGAAGACAGACGTTTCTCAGTACTTTTCGTTTAATTTCCCAAACTTTTAACTCGATATCGCGTTTCGTGCGAATATAAGTTGAATTTGAAAAAAATGGTTAAAATTACGCTCATATGGCTTTGAATTATTTTTTCCAAATAAAAAATTATTCTCATTTTTCCTAGGAACGTAAAAAATTCTTTAAAACATCTTTACAAGTTTTAATCATTTTGGAATCGTTTCAAAACTTTGGAATATATCTTAAACTCATTAAAATTTTTTGTAAAATTATGTAATATGGGAAAACTACAAAATTTCGCTTTGAAATGCTTTACTCTTTTTAAAAATTTCAGTAAATAATTAAGTATTTTGTAATCTTTTTCAATTAAGTTTATAAATTATAGCATGGTAGCGTAATGTTAAGAATATAATTATTTTTCATTATTGAACAATCATTTGCAATATTGTACAACATTTTTCACACATCAATCTATTAATTTAACTAGAAACTCACTTACGTTTTCCGATCTTCGCATAAGAACATTTACCTCTTGAACACACAATTTAGTTTTCTTCAATAGAATATTTTCAAAATACTATTTGAAACAACGCACGCGATCGCTTTCTTCGTATTCGTGTTTTTTTTTTAATATTGATATTTATCTCAACTCACTAAATTTGTATCTATAAAAAAAGTAAATTACATAATTTAAAGATCAAATATGTAACTCCAATTAAGGTCCGAGCGTGAATAGGATTATTATTACTCATTAACAAATGAAACCTTGTGTTAAGTTCTTCTATATTTTATAAAAGGTTTTTAAAGAATA
>NC_046659.1:35776182-35777685 GCF_010883055.1 Belonocnema kinseyi
TTAAAAGTCGAAAAACTTAAAATATAAAATAATAAGAGAGTTCAGATTTCAAAAATAATAAAACCTATAATGTTCGAAAACTTAAAAACTACAATTATGTACCATTATACTTGCCAAACAGCGTTCACATTGAAAAAGAGCATTTTGAAATTCAAATTTCGCATCAATCACACATGCGCATAAGCATGCGCAGAGTCCCATCACGGACCACATATATTTTCTAAAAGATCCGATATATCCTGTAATTTCGACCACCAAACGTTCAGAAATTACTACCAAACACCATCAAACGACCACCAAACGATGTCATAAGGAGTTGAAAAAGAAAACTGAAGTGAGGTGCTAACGGAAGTTGACGCACCAATTTTGAAAACTCGATAACTTTTTTTATTTTGACCACCAAACGTTCACGGTCGACTACCAAACACCACCAAACGACCAGCAAACGATACCAAAAAGAATGTTTTGAAAATATTAAAAAGTGCTGTGCCACCGTGAGGTTGGCACCCCAAATTTGAAAAATCAATCACTTTTTCAATTTTGACCACCAAACCTTCAAAGTTGACCACCAAACACCACCAAACGACCACCAAACGATTCCATATAAAAAATCTGATATTTTAGAGTTGGGGTGCCAACTTCACGGGCTTCCATCTCGTTCTATATTGTTCATCGCTCGAGGTATCAACGGGAACGTCATTGACGAAAATATATTACAGGTTGTGAAATAAAATCAACAGTCCACAAAAATGTCTTATCCTGAAAATTTCGAGAAAAATTTTGAGAATTTAAATCGCAAGAGATCATCGTCGAATATAGATTGAGTTGGCAATGTTGCGGAAGCACCAATCAATTTGAAGTATTTCTTTGATACGAATAAAATGTATTTTCTTAAATCCTAAAATCTTAAAACTAATACTTAAGTTTTAAATTTTAAATCGCAACAGGAGTAAAGCGTCATTTGGAGAAACTGTATATTAAAGAATATGAAGTGTATACATTATTTTCACTACAAAATAAAGTAATTGAAAAGAAATAAATAGACCTTAGTTTAATTGATCACTTAAATCCTAGGTTAATCTGAAGAATAAACATTTTTTAGCGAACTTTAATTTTAGAACAATAATATCGCTTTCATCTTGGAAATAGAATCTTTTCAACTTTTACTTTTGTTCTATTCTTTAAAATTGTTATTGCAACGTATTTAAAGTAGCCCGGCTACTGGGAAAGATAGTCAAACCTATGTCCATTATTTTTTTCTGAAATTTAGAATTAAATACAATATTTCGGCAGGATATCAATCACTAAATTAGGTATCAAATTTGTATGCTGATCAATATAAATAAAATGGCTTTTTTTTAATAGTAATAAAGTGTTCCATTCTAGCTACATTTTTTATTCTAGGCTACATTTTGCTCAAATTAAGCTCAAATACCCTGGAAGCAAGTATAAATGAGCAGTAATTTAAATTTTACATTATATTCTCTGTCTCCAAAAAAGTTT
>NC_046659.1:35777785-35788801 GCF_010883055.1 Belonocnema kinseyi
TCGAAAATTTATTTAGCATGGTCGCCCGAAATATTGGATCAGCCATTTTGTTTTCGGAATTTTTTACATCGGATTCGTAACCAGCGAGCTCAAAAGCCACCTTTTGCTCATTTTGAAAGCAATCAAAAAGTTATTCAGCATACTAGTCCGCCATATTAGATCCGCATTTCGTTTTTTGAGTTTTTGACATCAGGTTCGTAATCAGCGATATTGAAAACCTCGTGATACCAAGTTTCAAAATAAATCAGAGATTTATATAACATACAGCTCCACCATATTGGATTCGCGATTTTGTTTTTTGGAATTTTAGACATGGGATTCGTAATCAGCGACTTTGAAAACCCCCTGATACCAATTTTCAAAAAAATCCAAAATTTAGTTGAGATACTCGTCCGCCATTTTTTCGGGATTTTTGACACCGGGTTCATAATCAGCAACACCAAAAACCAGTGAGTAACGAAACTTGGCCCATTTATGGATTTGGATGAAATAAATTTTCTAGTACTCGTTTGGTAGTCAACTAACACCTACGACTGCTATTTATATACAAAAAAACAACAATAAAATCATTGCTTTTTCACTATAATAATCAATGTTTTTCTTCTAAAAAAATACATATACATATTTGACGTAGTTTGTTTAGAGAATGACTAAGGAATTTTCGTGCAATAATATTGAAAAAAATAAATGAAGGTTTTCTAAATAATAGTTTAGTTTTGTTAATCATAGTAATTTTGTGAATTTGGCGTGTTTAAATTTTCTTCCTTCACCCAGGGTCGAAATTGACAACATCAGCAGTCGTAGGTCTTAGTTGACTACCTAACGAGTACTATAAAACTCATTTTATCCAAATCCATTAAAAATTCACGTAAGGATTGAATTTGGTTTATTTTGCCCCACTGCACTGTGCGCCGGCGCGCCGCACAGTGGTCTGGAATAAGAATTTACTGTTCATAATCGCCCACAGGCCGTATTTCTTAACCGATTTAAAAGTTTTTTTTAGAAATGCTCAGCAATTAATTTTTAAGAGAATTGTGGTTTGGTTTTTTAAAATTTTTTTTTCACAGAGCAACAATATATAAACGAATATAGTGACAAAATTGACCATTTTAGCTTTGTGAATTCTTATTTCAAGAAAAAATACAGATAGAAACTCACTATCAACCGGAATTATTGCACATGCATTCATAGAACATAATTAATTTTAATAATATTTAACTTAATTATTATTAACAATTTTTATAACCAAATTCTTATTAGTGTTTTTTTATCGTAGAAAAAATCGTTTATTTCACGCTAGTTGCTAATATTTTTCATAAGAGTCATAATTTGTAACAAAAAAATTAGCATGAGTTAATAACTATTATTTTTATAAACATTTCTATAAACAAATTCTTTTTAAACGAGTTTTTCTCATAGCTGAATTGATTTTTCTGAACAAAAATGATTCACAATTGTCTTTAAAAATTAATTACTAAACATTCCTAAAAAAAACTTTTAATTCGGTTAAGAAATACGACCTGTGGGCGATTATGAACAGTAAATTCCTATTCCTATTCAGTAATTTTATTTGGTTTCGAAACTTTATTTAGATCCTTTTTCGCTAAATACAAAAAAATCATATTCAATAATATTAAATGAAAAATAGTTTAATTATAAGTACAATAAAATAAGATATTTTTAAGCATTCACATTGTGATGTATCTATTCGAGTATCTACTCAATTGCGGACGAGTCACCATTTGCGTATTTACTATTTTAGCTATAATATGACGTCATTAATATTTCGTTAAGAACAAATCGTTACGTAGAGAAGAACCAGACCGAACATTAACACTGATGCATTGGATTTAATCTTTTATCCAATATATCGATTTAACTGGGCACAAACCTTAAGAATGCTATCAATGGAAAAGTAATTCGAATCATAAAAGTGTATTATATAAAATATATTAAACAGATCTACTCCTCCAGAAATTTTGTTACTCTCTCTGTATTATACCTCAGTTTTGACTTCGACGATGACCTTCAAGGTTATTTCAGGGTCAACTTTAAAAAAATAGAAACCTCCTTATTTGACGTCGATAATCGAAAGAGAGGAAAATTTTACGTTTAAAAATGTAATCAGGTTAAAGGTCAGCCGTAACCTTTATGGCCACATCGACCTTTTTTTATAGCAAGATGCATTTGGATGCAGTAAATAATAAGTATTTTGACAAACTTTTAGAGAATGATCCACAAATTTTGGGGAGTTTGGTTAATATTCCACACGGATGTATCATCAAATGACTCCTACTAGTCCCCGATCAGGCCCCGACAAGGATAAGTTGGTTGACCTGATTAACCCCCAAATAATCTACCGTGACGCTACTGGTCGGGTGCTAGTCAGATAACCCGACTAGCCCTCGACTTTAAGTGGGGTCAAACGGTCGGGAACCAGACTTATTCCCCATTGTAATTTCTACACGGGATATACCTTATATTTTTTCCAATTATTGATACATCAAAATATTTGACAGCGCTCCTACAATAATTTGAAGATATTTGAAAATTAACTGAGTCGCAAGCCTATTTTTAAAATTTTCATTTTCTAATGACTTCCTGTCTTCACAGGTAGCTCACAAAGTTTACTCATGTCAATTTAGCAATCATAATAAAATAATATTTTAGTAAATTAAATCAAAGAATCATAGTAAAAATCTTAAAACCCATAAATATGATCAAATATTAAAAACGGTGAAATGTATCGTTGCTTTTAAATGACAAACAACCTCACACATTACATTAATTTCAAGATTGGACTGTAATGTGCACACCCGTTAAGTAAGTACTACATTTACGAGTTAGTGTATATTTTTCCCGCAGTTAATTCAGCAGAATTACATCCCGAAAATTAACAAATTTATTTCATTAAGGAATTCTTCTTCCTACTTAAGTAAAAGAGCAATAACAACGCCTAAATAAAAATTAAGAGATTATGCTTCACGTAATTTAACTGGTGTTACTGAACTGATTAGTGAATAAGTCAGAAATCACTGATTAATCAGTGAAATGCCTAACGACTATTTCAATCAGTGAATTTTTCACTGATTCATATTTAGAGAGCATGGAAAACTTTTTTTTTGTTACACCACTGTAGTCAGCGAGCGACCTTCCACAAGCGTCCCAATAAGAAATACACAAAAGGCGCGCTACTACGCCCGCACTGACTGACTGGCGAAGCACTGGCATATATCTGGAAAGAGAACAATGTTCTGCACTACTATCGGCGAGAAAACTATAGGCATCTGTCTTTAAAGCTTAACAACTCAGTCAAAAAAATACTAGCGCAACAAAAATACAGTCATATAAAAGCTGAAAGTGTTCTACGTAAATGAGCTTGAAGACGTTTATGTAAAAAAATTGCTGTGCTTGGCAGACTGAAAAATGTAAAAAAAGTAGGGATTTTCGGGTACATTTAAGAACAGTCAAGTTTACAGCATTACTTCTTATACAAGGGGCGACGGAAAAAATTTGAAAAAATTCATGAGTATGAGGAAAACTGTTGTGAACCTGCTGTAGTTGAGAAATTAAAAAAATAATGAAAATTGTTGCTTAGAAGTACAAAAATGTGCATGTATATTATCTTCAGTTCTAATGCAGATATTCAAGCGATTCAAACTGGAAACTGTAATGGATAGGCTCTGTATTTATTTTCAATCGCCCGGAAGGATGTGTTAGTTTTCTTTTTTGTGAGAATCGCGATATTTTTAGACATGTTTTTTGTTGGAAAACAAGTGACAGAAAGCAGGGGGGGGGGGTGTTTTTTTACTGCCGACCACTGGTCCCTTTATTCGACCCGTGGCCAGATGCCATCCAAGCATTCAAATCCAGAGGTTGCAGAATAGCACTAGCAGTCAGCAGTAAAAGAAAGAAAGGGCCCCCCTGCTTTCTGTCACTTGTTTTCCAACAAAAAAAATGTATAAAAATATCGCGATTTTCACAAAAAAGAAAACTAACACATCCTTACGGGTGATTGAAAATAAATACAGAGCCTATCCATTACAGTTTGAAGTTTGAATCGCTTTTATATCTGTATTAGAAATGAAGATAATATAGTTGCACATTTTTGTACTTTTAAGCAACAACTTTTATTATTTTTTAAATTTTTCAACTGCAACTGATTCACAACAGTTTTCCTCATACTCATGAATTTTTTCAAATTTTTCCCATCGTCCCTTGTATAAGAAATAATGCTCTAAACTTGACTGTTCTTAAATGTACCCGAAAATCCTTACTTTTTTTTCATTTTTCAGTCTGCTAAGCACAACATTTTTTTTACATATTTATCTTCAAGCTCATTTACGTAGAACACTTTTCAGCTTTTATATGATTGTTTTTTTTTGTTGCGCTAGCATTTTTTTGACTGAATTGTTAACATTCAAAGGAAGATTCCTATCGTTTTCTCGATTGTCCACGTTTTGAGACCCTCTGAAACCGAAAAACAGGTTTTTACGAATGTGTATGTCTGTCTGTAATGCATCTGTATGTTTCTATATCTATACGTATGTATGTGTGACCGCATGTATGTCTGTCTGTGAACACGATGCTTTTGAAAAAATTAATCTATTAGATTGCCCTTTGGTACACTCGTTTAGTGCCCGAAACTGAAGTTCAAGTTTGTTAGCCAGCCATTTTGGATGAAAATTCAAAAAGTAGGCACATTTTGAACATTTTTAAGACATTTTTTTTTAATTCAAAAATTCTCTGTACGGTTATTCATAGTATTTAAAAAGTTTAACAATTTATCCCAATGAATTTTTTCGAAAAATCAAAAGTTACCAGAGTTGGAGCATTTTCAAAATAAAAAAAAAACAAATTAAAATGAACATTCTAAGCCAAACAACGCATGATACGAAAAGAAGTCAAGAGAAGAAAAACGTTGCTTTTTGAAAGACCTACAAGATTATGATAACAACTTTTTTAATTTGGTTGAAAACTTGAAAATTACAAATTTTATCGTACCAAAAATTTATAAAACCATATTTTTGCAAAATTAAAAAATTACATGTACGGTTGTTCATAGTTCTCAGAAACTCAAACAATTTATCCCGATGACTTTTTTATATAAAAAGAAAATTATCAGAGTTAGAGCATTTTTAAATTTAAAAAAAATCTAAAATGAACATTTTAAGCAAAACAACGCATGGTATGAAAAAAAGTCAAGAGAAGAAAAACTTTGCTTTTTGAAAGCCCTACAGGATTATATTAACAACTTTTTTAATGTGATCGAAAATTGAAACATTCCAAATTTGATCGTACCAAAAATAATAAAAAATCCAAAAATTCTATTTTTGGACAAACTATGCAAGATACGAAAAAAAATGAAAAACCTAAAATTACGCGCACTGAATAGAACTACAAATTTATAGTGAATCACTTTTCAACACAAACTACGAAGAAAAACGAGACAAAACATGTTCATCCAAAAAAAAAGCTATAATTTTCGATAGGACACGTATTTTTGCTTCAGTCGTAAAAAATATTAAATTCTTTTGAAAGAACGACACAAGGCATGCACTAAAATTAAGTGACAAAGGTTGTTTGACTAAAAAAGTCTATAAATTTATTATTAATCATTTTCCGATAGGTTGAGTAGATTTTCTTTTAATCGTAAAAAATTAGATTTAAAATTAAAAAATTAAATTTTTGGAAAAAGCACAGAAAAGACGAAAGAAGACATAGGCTTCTATATAGGACCCGACATAGGTTCCTGTATTAGAACTATGCAGATACGCAGTAGTTTTTATTTAATCGTGAAGAACAAGATTAAAAATAAGAAAAATTATAGAAACAAGGAAATAAGAAGTAGTATAATTCAATTGTTATGCATATTATGAATTGTAATGATATACATTTATTGAAATGACACATGTTTCGGCGCAGCTTAGAATACAATTTAAAGCAAAATAAGAAACAAATATAAAAATAATCATGATAAATACAATTTGCTCTTTGTTTTGCAATTTTTTAATAAGCAATCCCAGGCAAAGTTATATAAAAAATGTATTATTGTTGATATAAAAGTATTGTGTATAATGTAGAAAAGTTGACATGTTGTACAAAATCGAGTGCGAAGCACGACATACGTGATGAGAATGTGTTCTTTAAAGCCGAAAGAACTTTGACAAAAGAGAGTTCAAAATCACAAAATTACAGTTATCGATCGCTTGACTTTTGATTTTAAAAGGTCTATGCACGAATGCGGGAGAAATGCAAAGACCAAGCGCGTAGTGTGATTGCCATCAGTCGCGTTCCGTAAGGTGCGCTCAAACTCTGGATCTAAATTCTTTTAAAGAAAGATAATTCACAATTAAAAAATTAGAGTGGTGGATGTTTTGAGTCATATTTGATAAGGTTTGCGCAACAAAGTGTGAAAGTATAAAGACTGAATGGGTAGCGCGAGGTAAATACATAATCGAGCGCGAAGCGCGAGATTAATGCACGATCAAGCGCGAAGCGCGACAACCAACAGTCGCGCGCCCTAGGCGCGCTCAAACTTGCTAGCCGCGTGCGCGGTACGTGACGAGAATGTACCCGCGGAGCGGGCAGATTCTTAATTTTAAGTACATGTTACATCCAACTTTTTGGTCTATATTTATAAACATCGGCGATCTTATTATTAGTGGTTAAAATTAAACAGTAACCAACGTCGTTTTTTGGAGAATAACGTACAAATAACAATCATCGCTCGCCTAATTCATTTGAAATCAGACAGGGACCTAAACTTCAAATCGCAGAATCTTCCGAAGGCGAAATATGTTGTTTTTGGAGGAAATTATACTTTTTTCATATTTTTCAAATTTGAAGAGAATAATTAAAAAGGATTTAAAAAAAAACCCCTACATTTTTATATTTCTAAATATTTTTTTTTAAGTTTCTACTAATAAAAAAAGTCATTTTAGCTGAATTATGTGGGCTAAACCATTTTTGAGGGCGGGAGAATTTTTCTTTGCTTGAAATGTAGTTTTTGAATTTTGTTTTGAACTATGAAAAATATGGCAGTAGAACAAGAGGCGTTTTTCATGGAACTTTTTCAAACTTGCAAACTTTTAAATTAACATGTTTTCGTATCTATAATTGTTTCCAAGAAAAACTAGAAAATTCGATTGTAACAAAGAAGAATTCTCCAGGCTACAAAAGTTATTGAGCAAATATCAAACTCTCAAGATATCTTCATTATAAAAGCACAAGTTTAAAAAATTATGGACAACAAATTTAAAGGTTGGTTTTTTGAGAAAATCGATTTTTTATTTTTTCAGAAACACCGCTGCCATTTTGTTAATTTTGAACCTTTTTCAATTTTCTGGTCGATTTTGAAAGAAGACGATGAACGATATTCGAATCCAAGACAAAATAATGAATATTTCAGTTAGGCCGAAAGTTATAGAGTTTAAAGAAAAATTTTTTCCAGTTTTTCATCCACCTAGTGAATATCAAGGATGCAATTGGTTGTCTTGAATAAGGCACACAAAACTGGTGAGAGGTTAGTTTATTCAAATTTTTTCAGAACTATTTACTAACCCATAGCGAAGAAGAAACCGAATGTGAGTTCTTCATTTATGAGATATTCCAAAGAAACGATGACTTTGAGTTTAGCATGCATTCAATAGACCTTTTATTAAAATACTGGTAACTTTCGGTAAATTTCCCTAAATTACGATGAACTTTCCATAAACTACCACAAATTTCCATAAATTTCCATAAGATTTCGATATAAAGTCGTTTCACATGAAACTTTCTGTCAGAAGCTTCCCAATCACCATTAGAGCAGCAGCGAAAAACTTCTGCGGTCAATTGCGAGTATAAAACTTTTGTAGAACCGGATGTGTAGTAAATTTAAAACACAAAGATCTTAAATACTTTCTGGAGGATGTAAACTCAATGGTTGTTCAGAGAATTAAAAATATGCTGAAAAAATTTGGTAACTTAAAAATCAATGTATCTTTTGCAGGAAAATTTAAAGCCACAGTAAACGGTGAAATGGTAGAAAAAAATAAGTTCATTACCATTGAAAACAGTAGAATTTGTTATCAACTGATATTGATGCATGGTACAATGAAAATTTATTTGAGAAAATTTTACTAAAGGTGGAAGAGTTACAAGAAACGGATTCAGGGTGGTCATTATCAGAAATAATAAATTTGATGGCAAATTTCAGCAAATATTTAGCTATCGATTCCGGTATATCAAAATTTATTGAGTTACTAAAATTTATCGGGGACAAGAAAGCTATTTTAAATATTAAAAATAATAATGATTATTGCTTTCTGTGGTCGATAATTGCTGCTCTTCATCCTGCGAAGGACAATGTATGTAGAACTACATCTTATCCTCATTATAATTCAGAACTAAAGCATGATGGAATCTCGTTTCCTGTAACTCTTGAAGATATTCCAAAGTTTGAAAAAAATGAATGGGTTATGCATAAACGTTTACGGTATAGAAGACAATAAAAAATTTAAGAAGGAAATTTTACCATTGTATTTAAGCAAAGCAAAGTCTAGGCAGCCCACAATTGATCTTTTGATAATTGACAATAACAATTTTTACTCTGAATGTTTCAATGAAAACGAATCTGCCACTCTCTGCCACTTTAAACTAGAAAAATCCTTTATGAATCATTAATCAGACTGTGAAAATTCCAATCAATGTCGAATGATATTAGCAAAGGAGCATAAACAAATTTTGAAATTTAGAAATGACAGATTTAAGGAAAAAGTTCCATTTTCTGTATATGCCGACATTGAATGTCTATTATTGAAATTTTATGAAAATCCTTTCGATATAGGGCCATATCAAAAGCATGTTCCACACAGTGTTGCATTTTATTTACATTGCAGCTTTGCTGATTCTTGTTCAAAATTTCAAATTTATCGTAGAAAATACTGCATAGAGTGGTTTGTAAATGAATTGAAATAATTGCTCAAAACATTGACTCTTAATTAACGTGTATTGTGCCAATGGAGAAACTGACTCGAAAGCAAGAAATGGAGTTTCTATCTGCTAAAAGCTGTCACATCCGCGAGAAACCGTTTACAAAAAGTGACATAAGACATCATGACCATAACGACTTTACAGACAAGTTTCGTGGCGCGAGTCATCAGGGCTGTCATGTAAATTACAAGGATTCGCACACTGTACCGGTAGTTTTCCACAATTTGTCAGGATTGGATTCTTACTTTATCATTAAAGCATTGGAAAACAATTTGAGTGCGAGGTTAAATTATTACTCGTAAACAAAGAGAAATACATTTCATTTACTAAATATGTTGATGGTACAAAAGTAAACCTTCGGTCTATAGATTCTTTTCGTTTTATGTCAAGTGATCTTGAAAAATTATCTTCTTACCTAGGAAATGAGGATGAAAAAATTACTCTCAGACATTGCACTAATCCTGATGCATTTCAATTATTAGTCACAGAAGAAGTATTTCCTTATGACTACATTGATAATTGGGACAAGTTAAATGAACAACAGTAACCACCCAAAAGCGCTTTTTACTCAAAATTGAAAGATAAAGAAATTTCCGATGATGATTACCAACACGCGTGCAATGTTTGGAAAACGTTTAATATACAAAATTTGAGTAAATACTCTGATTTGTACTTGAAAACCGACGTTTTACTGTTGGTTAATATATTTGAAAATTTCAGAAAAAACTGTTTTGCAACATACAATTTGGATCCCCTACATTACTATACTGTCCCAGGACTCGCCTTTGATGTGATGCTCAACTTAACCGGAATTGATCCTGAAATGATTCTTCTCATTGAGAGAGGTGTTCGTGTCGGTGTATCCCAATGTTCCTATAATTATGCCAAAGCGAATAACCGTTTTATGGGATCCTATTTCAATTCAAAAGAAACTTGATTCTTATATCTCATATTACGACGTTAATAATCAGTATGGTACAGCGATTAGTGAATGTTTACCTACTGGTGGATTTGAATGGGTACTTGATCAAGATATCAATGTACAAAATATTCCAGACGATCCACCAAGAAGCTACATTTTCGAGATAGATTTGGAATATCCTGCAGAATTGCATGATGTTAATAGAGATTTGCCTATGGCTCCATAGCATTTTGTACCCCCTAATCCCGCATGTAAAATACCAAAATTGATAACAAGCTTAACGCCTAAGAAAAATTATGTTGTTAACTCCAGAAATTTGAAAAAGTATTTAAATTTAGGTCTAAAGGTATCCGGAATTCACAGGATTCTAAAGTTTGAGCAAAAACTCTGGCTAAAAACGTATATTGATCTAAATACTCAAAAACGAAAAATGTCTAGCAATGATTTTGAGAAAAATTTCTACAAGGTAATGCACAATTCCATTTCTGGCAAAACAATGAAGAATTTTAGAAAATATAGAGATGTTCGATATGACTTTCATTACAACTAAATTTTACCAAATTTTGGAAATCATGCAAAATTGCTGTATACCGACACTGATGGTCTCATCATCTAACATTTCACTGATACAAAAATTCATGATTTCATCAAAAGGGATATACACAAATTTGATACATCGGATTATTCTTCAGATAATGTTTAAGGAATACCGCATAAAAATAAAAAAGTATTAAGGTTAATGAAAGACGAGTGCAATGGAAAAATTATCACAGATTTTGTTGGATTGACAGCAAAATCATATACCTATACATTTTTTAATGAAAAGTCTGAGAAAAAGAAAGCAAAAGGTATAAAGGGGTCTGCGTTGAGAAGAAAAATTACATTCAATGATTATAAAAAGTGTGTCTTTAAAAAATATGAAAATTCAACAGAGTACAAAAATTTGACTTGCAGTAGAAAAAATGAAGTGCACACAATAAAACACAAAAAATTGCTTTAAGTTGGCATGACGATAACCGCATGATTCTCCCTGGTACGACAGACACACTTCCATGGGGTTATATAAAGAAAACAGTAAATGAACCCATGGAAGTTTACCCAATGTAAAAATGTATAAG
>NC_046659.1:35788901-35796173 GCF_010883055.1 Belonocnema kinseyi
CTGCGTGTGTATGTAAAAAATTCTTATTACAAGCTACTAAGATTGTATATATAACTAGAAATAAGCGAGGTGAGATATAAGCACAGGAGTGAAAGGGAGACAAAAGATACTGTATATAAGCCTAAGCTATTAAAAATTGTATATAAGGGTGAGAAACATAGAATATATAAGTGTACGAGTGATAGAGAGAGAAACAGAATATATTAAATATTTCAATTATTTCATCGCCCACATAAAATTTATTTGATCAATGTCTACATTGGGTATCGAATTAAAGGTTAGAAATACAACGAGTTCAAGTGCCTAATTTTTATAAAGAGACAACTCAATTGGAGGAAAATAGTGCGTTCCAGGATTGAAGAAGTTCCTGATAATGTTAGAGTCAATGAATCATCCATGATGGCAGCTAGCGTTCAACTGACTTTATATTGAAAATTTTAGCACTTATATGGATTAAACGTACTTTTAGATTTTAATTGATTGCATAGAAATTGCAAACATAAATGTCCACATACGAATGTATCGTAATTTTGATATCTCTCGTGATTATACTTTATGCTATCAACACCGAAATACTTGAAGGGATCCGAAGGTGGTCGAAGATTACCAAAGCTATCGAAATAAATTATTTTACCGTCAACGTTTTTAGAGGCACACCAATGTGTTCCTGGTCCTTTTTCATGATCAAGATTAACAATAGCACATTTATATTTACCTGGCCCACCCTTTGTTAATATATTTCATATAAAAACACTTCGAAAATGTGGAATCTTCAAAGATTTTGCAAATTTCAGTAAATCTGCATCAGTCAAGGTTCGGCGAGGTAGCTTCACTTTGAGTTTTTTGACTTGCGTTTCAGACCTATCGTTCTAGATGAAGCCCTAATCCTCGTCTATATGACTTCAAGTATAGACCTTTTCCTAAAGCAATGACTTCCACCGTTTCATTATGTCGTTTACTCTCTGAAAGTTATTGTTTTGTTTAAATTGCATAATTCAAAGCCTTAGCTATTCCCGCATTTTCACCAGCTAGTACTCCAGCAGCACTGAGACCCAAAAAACGGGCATGAGGAAAGGTAAAAATCCTCCTTCTTTGGCTGGTACAGATAGAATTCGAGGTTTATTCAGATTTCTTCTCCCACCAGCCTTCATCACAGGTGCGCGTACGCCTCTGAGTGCAGATTTAATGGCAGTTTGCACATCATTGCTTGAAATCATGGACTTTTTACCTGCATCGCCAATTTTTTTCAGTGTAGTGGTAGGTCTTCTGTTCTTGCTGAGACCCATATCAAATTTTGATTTCGCCTTCATTGCGTTTGTTACTCCCCAAGAGGCTGCCTTTTCACCTATGCCGGCGTTCGAAGCAAAGACGTTTCCAACCTTTTCAGCTACTACACTGTCAGCTGAGTTTCTAGCCTCTACATTTTCTCTATTTTCCGAGTACCCTATATCATGCTCCTTGCAAGCATCGTCCAATGGATTGATTCCCGGATCACCTCGTGCTGATCGTTCGGCTAGTTTCGTACCTGGTCCGCAGTACTGATAACCAGGCAAATGCAATTCAAACAGCAAATTGTTGATGATTCTGTTGAGCAAGCCTCTCCCATGTCTTGCCTGCTTCACGGTTCGTTTACAACTGACTGTTTTGACATTTGCTACCAAACAGCGTATGAGCTATCTTTTGTGGACTTTCCAACTGTGGAAAGACAAATGCTTTGCTGGCTCTACTGATACACCCAAATTGCTTGAGATTTGAAAATATTTACATCTACTCAAAATCACGAAAGCAACCAAAGTATGAATTTTTGGAAAAATTCCTTCAATCAGTAGATGGCGTTGAGTACTATCCTTTAAATGATCATGAATACGTTATAATGCCAAGTAAAGCGAAATCCAACTCAGTAATTGTATTTAATGATTTGGCTTCTGAGAAACAAGATAATATAAGACCATTCTTTTCTATGGGCAGACACAATGATGTCCACTGTTTTTACTTGAGTCAGACATATGCTCATATTCCTAAACATCTTGTACGCGACATTGTTAATTTACTTGTGTTATTCAAGCAAGATGAAATGAATCTAAAGCACATTTATGATGATCGTGTGAATACTGATATGACTTATTCACAATTTAAAAATGTGTGTATAACATGCTGGAATAATGGCAAGTATGGATTCGTTGTAATTGGCAAGGATCGGAATATTAACCCTGGTAGATATAAGAAAGGTTTTGATTGTTTCCTAAATCTGAAAAAGTAATATATACAAGTGTAATGATTAATATAAAAACAGTCACGCTTTATACGTTGATGCATCAACATGTCTTCGCGTCAGGAGAATTTTCAAAAGCAAAAGAATATTTTGCAACAAATTGCTAGAGCTAGTGAATAAATTTGAGGAAAACATAGGTTAATACACTTTGGCAAGGGAACAGTTGAGCGCACATTTAGTGACAGAATAAGCAAAGAATAAAGCTGAAGAAAGTATTGATGACTATGATTTGTCATATAAATCAATTAATGCCGATGAGGAAGACGCAGACGAGACTGTAGATCCTAGTAATTTAGAGACATAAACTGCTAGTGAAACGGAAAATAACTCAGAAACACCTACATCTTCATGGATTTTTGCTGATGAGGCAAACAAGTATCTCATATTGTTAGGCGAACAAAATAGAGAACTCGATAATGTCTATGGAGTAAGAAAATTAACGGAAGATAGATTAATGATTGGAGATTCTCAGTTAAGTTTCAGTCAGAACTATATTCATGTAGGTAATTTCGATGATCCCAAAAGTAAAGACTTGCTTAAACTTTTATTTAAAAAAGTACCTCAATAGTCCTCTATATCTCCCAGTGATCTTGAAAATTATAGACGAATTGTTTCTACAACAAACTTATATAAAAAAGATTATGAGTCGGATGGAGCAATTCATGACAGCAAGGCCTTTATACGAGTTGTGTTCAAGAAATAAGGTGACTTTATGGTTTTCTCAAAAAATATTCATTTATTCCTCAATATTTCTGTTGTCCCCTTCAAAGTAATTCCCATCAGATATAATACACTTATGTCAACGCTTTTTCCAATCATCGAAGCACTTCTCATAATCATTTTGTGATATAGCCTTGAGTTCTTTCAACGATGCAGTTTTTATCTCCTCAATCGTTGAAAATCGATGTCTTTTCATGGGTCTCTTCAGTTTTGGGAAAAGAAAAAAGTCACTGGGGGCCAAATCCGGTGAATATGGAGGCTGAGGTATGACTGTGGTGCTGTTTTTGGTCAGAAAATCTTTCACAAGCAACGATGAATGAGCAGGTGCATTATCGTGATGAAAAAACCACGAATTGTTTTTCCAAAGATCCGGACGTTTTTTTTTGGGTATCGCCTCTCGCAAAGGGCGCATAACTTGAAGGTAATATTCCTTATTGACCGTACGATCTTGTGGTAAGAATTCCTGATGCACTACGCCACGGTAATCAAAGAAGGCAGTGAGCAAAACCTTCACATTTGACCGAACTTGGCGTGCTTTTTTCGGTCTTGGAGACTCAGGATGCTTCCACTGAGACGATTGGGCTTTAATTTCGACGTCATAACCATATACCCACGATTCATTCCCAGTTATAACCCTTTTGAGAAAATCAGGATCATTATTGACTTCATTCAACATCCCCTGAGCGATGGATCTTTTAATCAAAATTAAGCAGTTTTGGAACAAATTTGGCTGACACACGTCTCATGCCCAAAACGTCGGAAAAGATAGCATGACATGAGCCAACCGATATGCCAACATCTTCAGCAACTTCTCTGATGGTAATTCGGCGATTTTTCAACACCATTTCTTCCACTGCTTGAAAGTTTTCATCTGTTGTTGACGTGCTGGGACGTCCAGGGCGAGGTTCGTCTTCGACATCCTATCGGCCTTCATGGAACAACTTGTATCACTTATACACATTTTTCTTACTCAGAGTAGACTCACCGTATGCAACTGTCAAAATTTCACGAGTTTTAGAGCACTGGATTCCATTTTTCACACAAAATTTAATGCAAACTCTTTGCTCCATTTTTTCGAAATAAGAAAGTCGCCGAGCACACCAAACCCTTCTAAACTTTTACGCCTCTGCCAGAAAAATAACACGAGCTATATAGTCGAAACTGTGAACATATGATCGTGACGAGTGTACCAACACAACACAACAAAAAATTTTAAACTTGAATGTACGTAGCCCGCAAAAATTGAAAATTCACCTTACTTTTTGAACACACCTCGTACATAAAAACTTTATAATGAAATTAATTCCTCCATCTCCACGAAAAAATTCAATTAGACGAACTAAAGACCTGAAATCATTAACAGGTGAAGGTATAATCCGATAAATACATGATTGCTAGAGAGGAAAATCTAATGTATTACATTTACTAGGATGATCCAAATGAATTTTGAAGGTCGATTACGCGTACTCCTAACGTCTCAAGCACCTGGAAATCCAAGTCACACCAACGAAATTATATCAATTATCGAAGAACTACGAGAAGCTGAAATTATATATTAATGGATGTTTATCAAGATTTTCATCGTTTTCGAGATGAGCATCGACGTATTTGGTCGTCATTTCAAGCGAGCACGGTGTCTAAGTCGCGGTACTCTTGGAATTGGCTTAAACCTCAGATATGAAATTCTGAAAAATTCCACGGATAAGCGTTTCAAAAATGCAAAAATTGATGTTGAATAAATTCAAAAACTGGTGTGTCGAAATTCCGAGCTCATTAGTCAATTAGACGCCAGGCTGAATGCACTCAAAAATGAATGCTGAAAAGCTGAAGTTGGTGAAGGAGCTGCACAAGCCGGCTAGACGAAATCACCAACGTCGACATTTCGTTATTCGTGGCATTGATGAGACCTGGCAATCTGATCTTGTTGAAATGTAACCATACGAGAGAGTAAACAAAGGATATAAGTACATCTTAACTGTAATTGACATATTTTCAAAATTTGCCTGGGCTGTCCCCGTAAAATCCAAGAAGGGTGAACATGTAGATGCAACCATGGAATCTGTACTTAATGTGGGACGCATACCGAAAAATTTACAGGTTGATAGAGGAAAGGAATGTTACAATTCGCAATTTGAAAATCTTATACAGCGATACAAGATAAATTCGTACTCTACATTTAGTAATTTGAAAGTATCCAGTTGCGAGAGATTTAATCGTACTTTAAAGAATAAAATGTGGATGCAATTTAATTTGCAGGGGAATTACAAGTGAATAGCTATTTTGAAAGATTTAGTTTCATCTTAGAATGATACTTGACAGCAGACTATTCGAATGAAACCAAAAGATGTTACTAAACAAGATGAGAAAAAATTGTTTTTCAATGGATACAAACATTTGTATACATTTGTATGCATCTGATAACCTTGAAACTTGTTTTCCGCAAATTCTGCCTTCACATAATTGCGCAATATTATGCTATGGCGTCATCAGACCTTCCTAAAATTTTCTAGTAGCTTTTGTGCATTAAACAAACAAGATGCCTAGCACAAACCTACATATAAAATTTCACCTATACACCTGCATCTTTTTCGCATATAACAGATGTCTTATCTCAAAGGAAGCAATAAATCATCCTTGTTTTTCTCATTTAAGCTTGACGCATGCATGACGCGTGATAACCTTGAAACTTGTTTTTTGCATATTTGACCTTCGCACAATTGCGCCATCGTGACGTCATCGGAATGTTCTCGAAGCTTGTGACGTCATCAGAATTATGAGTACATGCATAATATAACATGCGTCCTTCAATCATTAAGAGTGCGAAATGCACTTACTGAAATATTGTAAATACAACTTATTCATATTTATGGTACAAAAGCGTAATATACGTATTGCTATTACATGAAATGTGCAATCCAATTTAACATTTGTCTAAGTGATATATCTCTAAAATGTTGTCGTTTAGCAATACACTCTGTATGAATGATTTACCCGACTTACTTTGTTTTGTTTACCACAGGCGTATCTCACTCCCGCCTGCGCATCTGTACTTAAAAGCAACAACAATCGGATGGCCAAAAGAAACATCGCGTATCGCTCTATCTGTACCAGCAAAAAAATATAATGAATCTAGTCATAAATATTGTTTTACCGCCAAGTCATTTCTATCAGAAAGTATTCATATAAAGTACTGTCACATTTCTTGAATAAAATAAATAATTTAATTTTATTGATATCACTTGAACACTAAAATTCACTCGAATTTAACACAAAGATAACACAGGCCCACAAAAAAAAACAAAAGTGTCTGTGCAATTGACCAAACCTATATATTCTTATGTATTTTTCGACGCTGAATCCGAATTTGCAATAAAACAGTAGGGTCCAGTTACTTTTTTATGGGGTTTTGCTCGAAAAACCTAATTTTTTACGGCTTTTTCATGATTATTTTTAAATAAAAAAAAAAAACATTTTTTTTATGTTTTTGACTTCAGAATCGAATTCTACGGGAAAAAATACATCGAAAACCATGTTCTGATTTTTTTTTACAAAAATTTCAACCCACCATACGGCGATGTAAAGACAGAAAATCGCGAAAAGTGAAAATTTGCTTCAAATTTGATTAAAATGACATTAAAATCAAGTTTTACGATTTTAAACCGATTTATAAACATTGAAAATACTTTACTGGGGGTTTTTGAGGTCGCTGATCACGAACTTTAAGTCATTTTTTTCAAAAAACAACTCCTAGTCGGCGTAAGTGGACAATAATCGTGATAAATTGATATTTGTTTCAAAAAATCGATGTTTTGGATACTGTTATGGAGGTTTTCCACTACATGAATCACAAAACTAGAACTTTTTTCGACCCTTGATCATAAAGTAAGACTTAGAACCTATGTGTAGCGATATTCATGAACTCCATTATAATATTTTTAGCTTCTTTTAAGAAGTGCCTTAGAGTTTTAATGGGTTAATCAATTGAGTTTGTAGAATTTTCGCTAATACTTCGCAACTTCGATAGTGAGATGTTGGATACTAGATATTTGCTAGCGTGATGAACTTGAACTTTGCAATCATTAGATACTCTCTGCATTTTTGATATGGTAGTTGAATTAAACTATCTAAAGCTTATAACTTATATTGCTACTCAATAGCAGTACTATCAAAAACCTGCCGCTACGAAGACGTTGGCCACGATGACAACTGCCCTGAAAATGGGATGTGTAGAATGATTCGTCGGTCCAACTCTTCGTAGTAACGAAACCAGCGAAGGCGCG
>NC_046659.1:35796273-35809440 GCF_010883055.1 Belonocnema kinseyi
AGGGCAGGTATTTTTGATGGACCTGAAATTCGTACTCTATTTAGAGATGAAAACTTTGAAAGAACTATGAAAGATGATGAGAAAGCAGCATGGTCTAGTTTTGAAGATGTATCAACAAAATTTTTGGGTAACACTAAAAACGTAAATTACAAAACTATTGTAAAAAAAATGGTACGCAACTTTGAAAAACTGGGCTGCCTATTGAACTTGAAGCTTCATTTCCTTGATTCACATATTGATCAATTTCCTGAAAACAACGGGGACTTTAGTGAAGAGCAAGGAGAAAGGTTTCACCAAGACTTGAAGGAATTTGAACGCAGATTTCAAGGACGATGGGGTATAAATATGTTGGCAGGTTACTGCTGGATGATGAAGAGAGAAACATCTTCAGAAAGAGGTCAAAAGCATGTCAGAAATCCTTTACGCCGGTCATTTCTCGAGAAACGTGTGCGTAAGCGTAAAACACTTTAAAACTTTATTTAAAATATTTTTTTGGAAGACAAAAATAAAAATAGATATCGCCAATATCTAGTATCCAACATCTCACTATCGTAGTTGCGAAGTATTAGCGAAAATTCTACAAACTCAATTGATTAACCCATTAAAACTCTAAAGCACTTCTTAAAATTTTTAAATTGTCCACCTACGCCGACTAGGAGTTGTTTTTTTGAAAAAAATGAATTAAAATTCGTGATCAGCGACGTCAAAAACCGCCAGTAAAGTATTTTCAATGTTTATAAATCGGTTTAAAATCGTAAAACTTGATTTTAATGTCATTTTAATCTAATTTGAAGCAAATTTTCACTTTTCGCGATTTTCTGCCTTTTCATCGCCGTATGGTGGGTTGAAATTTTTGTAAAAAAAAAAATCAAAACATGGTTTTCGATGTATTTTTTCACGTAGAATTCGATTCTGAAGTCAAAAAAATAAAATTTTTCTTTATTTTTTTTTATTAAAAAAAAAACCATGAAAAAAACGTGAAAAATGAGGTTTTTCGAGCAAAACCCCATAAAAAAGTAGCTGGACCCTACTTTTTTATTGCAAATTCGGATTCAGCGTCGAAAAATACATAAGAATATATAGGTTTGGTCAATTGCACAGACACTTTTGTTTTTTTTGTGGGCCTGTGTAATTAAAGGTTTATATTACCATGATATTATTTGAGATTGCATTCAACCTCTGTTTATTTTAAGGACAATAGAGCGTAAACTACAGCACATCTATAATGTACAATATCTTTTAAATATTATTCACTCTTCACTCTTACTCACTCTTATCACTCATATTTTGTATTTTTTTCGATGTACGATCTTTTTTACCGGTTGCTCTGTCCTTTCCGCCTAAAAACCCCCAGTTTCTGACAAATGTCCACGTTTTTAGACCCCCTGAATCCGAAAAACAGGTTTTTACTTAACTTTTACTAACTTTACTTAAATTTTTTCAAAATTAAAAAAATTCTCTGTACGGTTGTTCATATTATTTAAAAAGTCGAACAATTTATCTAAATAACTTTTTTCAAAAATTCAAAAATTACCACCATTATAGCATTTACAAAATTTCAAAAAACACACGAAAATGAACATTTTAAGCCAAATAACGCATGCTATGAAAAAAGGAAATAGAAGAAAAATGTTTCTTTTTGAATGCCCTACGAGATTATCATAACAACTTTTTAAATTTTCTTCAAAAATTCCAAATTTATGGGTTGACAGCATACAAAGTAATGACAAATCCAAGAATTACATTTTTCGGCCAAACTATGGAAAATGCGGTAAAAGGTGAATACACGAAAATTATGCATTTGAAAAAGATCTATAAATTTGTTAGCAAACACTTTTTGATAGGATGCGTAGTATATGCGTCGATAAGGTATTTACCTTGCGCTCCGCGCTCGGTATTTGTATATTCCTTAAACTTGTGCAAAGATTTTTTAAAACTAAAAGTCAAAAACAGCGACAACAGTAATTTGGTGATAGTGACTTCTTTTTGTTGCAGCTCCTTCGGCTTTAACGAATACATTCCCATCACGTACCTTACCTTTTTTAACTTCTAAATTAAATCCCTACCTCAGTGACTCACAAAACTTTGATTAAGGATGGTTTGGGGGTGGGGGAAGGGGGCGATTAGTTTCAACCAAGAGTCATAGCTGGTTAGTGTTTTATGCTGAGAAGTTCAACCAACCTTCAGCAGCGTTTTGTTAGATGGGAGTTCATATGTTCTCATTTTCACATTCCCGGCCCACAATTGAAAAAAATTACATTTTTGGTTCAAAATAACGCACAACCCACAAATATTGAGCGATTTGAACAAACAAAATTTGAAAAAAAGCTTTTAAAATTTCTAAGAGAGTTATTGAGCCTGATTCTTCAATTAGGTTTTTAATTTTTTATAAAGAAACAAACAAATATGACGAAAAAATCGAGAAAATCTATGATTTTCCCTAGTCATGTATTTTCTAGTTACATTGCAAGAAATTTTATGAACAAATGCAGTAATCATGCATTTTTCGATAGAAAAATTCTTTTTTTTCGGTGTACATTTTTTAAAATTCGGAACTTTTTTATATTTGCAGCAAAATTCGTAATTTATTTATTAATCTTATGATCTTTTAAACAAATTTAATAAAAAAATGCATTATTCGGGCATTTTTTGGCAGAAAAATTTTGTTTTTTTAATGTTAGTCTTTTCAGATGGGAACTTGATGGGAATTTCAGCAACATTCATAATAAGTTGATGAATTTTATTACTTCATAAAACAAATTTGATGAACAAATGCATTAATCAGACATTTGTCTACAGGAAAATTATTTCTTTTGTATGTCAACAGTTTTAATTAGAATATCGAAAAAAATAATTCATCGACAGATGCTCGAATAATGAATAAAAAATTATGAATTTTTCTAAGATTATCATAAATTCCCGAATTGAAAACATTGACATAGAAAAAAAAGGAATATTTCTGCCCAAAAATGCCTGATTACCGCATTTGTACATTAAGGGCCGATTCCACCAACTGTGGTTAAATCCATGATTAACTAATTATGATTATTTTTAGTCGGCGTTTTAATCATGATAACTTTTCGTGCGTTCCTTGTATAACGATGATTCTGACTGGCTGATATAAAAATTTTATTTGCGCGAAAAATATACTTTGATTGCCCACGAACCATGCGAGGCGAAGTGTTTTTGTTTATCCGCATCGTTTTCAAATAAATGAACAGGAATTAATTATCACTTGAAATAGAATATAAGTTTTGTGAGTACAGTGAGAAAAGTATATTTTTTTAATATGGCAGGAAAGGCAGCTGAAGTAAGTATAAAATATGTGCAGATACATACGTATATGTGTAGATTTTGGGCGATTTTTTGAATTTGTTCCTTTCTAGCCACAAAATTGACATTTGTCAATTACAACGTTTTGTGGGACAATCTGAAACGGAATGCCCGAAAACATTTCAGCAATTTACGTCAAGAAACTTTAAGACCGGTAAAGGAGATCCTCTTGCAATGCAAGTTAAAGAAATAATTGGCAACACAGCCGAACAAATGGAGAATGGAGAATGACGACGCACTGTCAGGTATTGAATGGTAATTGCTTAGAAATTCGTAGTAGTTTTTAATATATAATTTTTTTTTTAATTTTGACAGAAAGTAATGATGAGGTGACGGGAAGCTTTAAAGGAATTTATGAGGAGATTCAAATTGACGAAAATTTCATTGTGCGACCAACAGTCGAAGAATCTGAGGTATATATTTGATATTTCAAAAATATTTTTTTAAAAATAAATTTGTATAAAATCGCACTAAATTATAAAAATAATGATGTAATTTTTGTATACAATTTGCAAAAAGTTTAAGCTTGGACAAAAACGTTTGAAAAATTCGCTTGTTCCGATTTGAATAATGCATGAAAAAATATATATATGATTATTATGATGAGTTTACTTAATTCTATAGAAATTTACAGTTAAAATGAGCCTAAGAACATCGTTAAATGTTAACCATCTTAAAAGTTGTGTGAGACTTGAGAAATTGTTGAAATGTCCGAAATCACTGTGCTCATTTTTCATCTAATTTTCATAACTTTATGTAAGAAAGAACAAAATCCAAAGGCAGGTGGTCTCTAATTTTGATTTTTAATGATGCCCGTTGGGGCTTCAAATTTGCGTAGGAAAATGCATAGGAAAAAGTCACTTTATGGTATTTTAAAACCATTTTTCAAATTATTTATTGCAAAAAAATGTAAAGAATAATTGTATTCGATAAGTAAAAAAATGAGTGACTCACTCGGTAGGGGAAAGGAGTAGTGTGTGGAAGGGATAGAGATTTTTCAGATTGATCCAGAATTCTCATGCTATTTAAGTAAATAACACGTTCGTTCCGCAACGCTGCTCCGACCCAGGTTGCTGATCAATCCCTCTAGCAATCACTCCAAGCAAAGAACCTCACGAAGTGGCCAAGGTCTTTTGTTTCAGGCGTCATTCACTCTACTGACACTCTTTTTATTAACTATTTGCCGCCATACTTTCCTTTGCTGGCATACTTCTCTAGCTTCTTTTATGTCCATGCATGTTTTCATGCAGGCTCTCGTGTTTCTGTGACATCTTATGTCTCTTCTAACTAGGGTCTCATTCACACATTCTAACCATTCTTTCCGCGGTCTACCTCTGGGCACGCTGCCATTTACTTTACCTTGATACAATTGTTTCGTTAGTCGTTCATTTGGCATTCTCTCAACATGTCCGAACCATCTTAACCGATTTCTTCCCCATGTGTCTACTAGCGTCTCTTCTGCACCACATTCTTTTAGAATTATCTCGTTACTTACTTTGTCCATTAGGGATTTCCCGCTTATTATGTGCGTAAATCTCATGTCAATTGCGTTAATTTTACTCTTATCTTTTTCTTGATCAGTCTATGTCTCGCTACCGTATAGTACAGTAGGTACAAATATAGAATTATGTATTGCCATTTTACCTTCATTTCATATATTTTTACTTCTGATAAGGGGACCTGCTCTACCAATAATCTTCTTACCCTCGTTTATTCGTCTATCTAATTCCTCATCTATTTTCCCGTCCCTAGTAAATAAGCTACGAAGGTATACGAACTTATCAACTTGTTCAATTTTCTCATCATATAATAAAATATTGCATAGTGTTTTCTCACTCTTTCCTTCGAACACCATAGTTTTTGTTTTATTTGCGTTAATTTTTAAGGCCCATGCTCTTCATGCTTGCATCTAGTTTATTCAAAATTCTTTGTAAGTCTTCGATAGACTCTGCCATAACAACCTTATCATCTGAGAACGCTAACCCACGTACCCTTACTGTTTGGAGATCCACACCCTCTTCGTCGAAGAGAGCCTTACTTACTTACGGTGATTAATAAGCTAATCCCTCTGTAATTATTGCGCTCGCTTTTATCTCCCTTTTTTTGTATATTGGTACGATAATCGCTTTTTTTCAATCGTCTGGGACATCTCCCATCTCGAAACATAAATTTATCAATTCGCACAGTCTATGTGGTATGCACGCGCCACCGTGTTTAAGCATTTCAGCGTTAATACCGTCTACCCCGGAAGCCTTACCGTTTTTCAAGTTCTTAATTATATCCCTAACCTCAGTGACACAGACTTTTTCAATTGAGATTTCCATCGCATCGTGTTCAACATCGCAGTTGTGGTGTCCTACAGCTTCACCTCCGAATCTTCTCCTAAAATAGTCTCTGAAAGCCTCTAGCATTCCGTCTGCATTATATACCATTTACCCCCCACTATTTCTCATGTTGACAATCTCTGTACTTTTGTTTCCTTTCATTTTTTTATAAAGTAGTTTCCTGCTTCCTTCAAAGTCGTTTTGTATTTTTATCTCTTCTTCTGCTCTAACTGTATCATTACTTTCTTTAACTAATCGTTTAAGTATCCTGTTTTCGCGTCTATAATCATTTCTACGTCCATTTCTTTCCTCATTGCTAAGACCTGCGATGTTCAAAGTTCTCTTGTACGCCACCACGCATCACCAGACATTCTTGCTACAACTGCGGTACCACACACTTTGATCGTATATCTAACAAGGATATCCCGTAACATTGTCCAGGCGCCTTCTATATCTTTGTTTTTTATACGGTTCTCCCATGTTGCCCTATCTATGCTTTCGATTATCTTATTTTGGAAATCTATTCGCACATCCGGTTTCCGTAGGTTCTCAATTTTGATTCGCGTTTGTTTTGCTTTCTTGGTTCTCTTTTTTCTCCATCCCCGACCTAAGTTAATTTTTAGATCAGAAGGTAATGGACAGTATTGCATTCAGGACCCCTCATGACTCTTGTATCTTTGACTAACTCTCTTAGTCTTTCATCCACAACAACAAAGTCAATTATACTGCGGCTATTTCCTTTAGACCAGGTGTAAATGCTGATCATTTTATGCCTTAACCAAGTATTTGTAATAAACAGACCCCTTTCTAAGCATAGACCAACTAATTTATCTCCGTTATAGTATGTTCTTGGATCCCCAAAATTACCTAATACTCTTTCTGTATCCTGATTTTGGATGCCCACCCAACCATTCATGTCTCCTGGTAGAATTATTCTTTCCCCATGTTCGCAAATGTTTATTGCGTCATTTAAAGTGTCTCAGAAGGCGTCTTTTACTTCTGTAGGATCACTATCAACCGGCGCAGTAGCATGCTATGATAAATGGTCTTCTGATTCCTACTTTCATTGTAGCCCACATCAGTCTGGGAGACACGAAACCATTGTCTCCGAGATGCTGCGTTGCTCTTTCATTCAAAATCAGACCTACTCCTTGTTTACCATGTGATTCACAGTCTACTCTGACCATATTTTAAATCCGCCTTTCATCACTATTCCAAACACCCAGTCTCCATTCGTCGCCTGAAACGTGACCTTTAGATTTTCCGTGTGCATGCCCTTTGTCATTAAGAGTTCCAGTCCTTTCCGAGGCTATTTTGTAGTTTGTATTATTCATTGTTTAGATTATGCGCCCAACTAACACCTTCATGCATTAAGTTTATTTTCTGAGTCGAAATCATGTCAAAGTTAAGTATCAAATCGTCATATGGTGGAGATTGAAGTTCTAACGTCAGTCCCACCAAAAACTTTAGTTAATAAGGGAGGGTTGGGAGAGAGGGGGAGGTAGAACTGGATCCGAGAGAGTCGTCTTGGGTTTGTGTTATTGTTTTCATGCTAAGAAGGTCACCAGCCGTCAGCAGCGTTGTGATATCTGGAAGTTAGTAACCGGCCGTCTTCTCAGACCGTAACCAAACACTAATATATAAATTATATATAAACTTTTAATTGAAAAGAAAACGTCTACCAAATAAAACAGATTAATTTTCAACCAAACATTTGCAACCACAAACAAAAAAATTTATTTTCCACCAAAAGAAAAGAATTTTTAAACGTAAAGGATGAATGTTGACAAAATTGTCGAATTTTGAAGAAAATAATTCAGTTTTGAGCCAAGTAATATAATTTTTGACAAAAAGGAACCATTACCAGTCGTTAAAATGTATATATAATCATCCAGAGAAAAAAATTTAAAAACCCATAAAATCAAAATTTCAAGAAATATTTAAACCTGAAACGAAGCCAAAAACAGGTATTTTCGATAAAAGAGTTGAATTTTCAACAATATAGATAAATTTATAATTGAAAAGAACACGTCAGCCCACTAAAACTGATTAATTTTCAACCAAACATTTGCACCCTTAATCAAAAGAATTGATTTTCCACCGAAAGAAAAGAATTTTTAAACGAAAAGGGTAACGATAGAAAAAAAGAAATTTTAAACCAACAAAATAAAAATAACGTTGAGATTTTGAACTGGGGGGGGGGAACTCTCTTTTTATTGTAAATTCAAAGATGTAGGCCTAAAATAATCACACACAAAAAAAAGGATGTATATATATGTTTATATGTGTATATTCATTGTTTTTTATAGATACTAGGATAATACATTTTTAATGCGAATTAAAAACATCATTTTGGATGAAACCTTTTGCTTTAAGATATTCGTTAAATCAAATTGAGAATGAAAGAAACAATACATTTGAAACATATAAAATACAATAAAATGTGACTTAAATAAAATAACAAATTCAAGGCAAGTAAAATAAAATACAACTATTGGAATGAATATTAAACTGAATTCAATTACATCGGATACAACCGCACCTAATTAACTAACCTCGTCAGAAATCAGGAAGCAAAAAAGCCCCGCGGAAGAGTTCGCCAGGTTCTTTATAGATTTGGACTTTTCTCCCACTTTTTCAATTCTCCGCCACCTTTTCCCCTAATATCTCTACGCCGCTCTATCTCATAGCCTCACGGTCACGAATTTAGTGTACATGTTGTATATGTGTAGTGTATAACCGGGACACAGAGAAAGAAAAATAGTAGAAGAAAGAGAGAAAGGGATAAGGGAAAAGATTGCTGCTAGGCGAGAGCATAAGATGAAAATAAGTTTATTATATCCATTGAAGAGAAAAGAGAGGGCGTAGAGACAGAGGGAGATATTTAAAAATTATCAAATCAAGCATGCGTGTATGTGTGGGTGTATGTAACTGCCTGTATCCGTGCACGTAATAATTTACCTTTCGTGCGGAAAATCTTTGGTTTCCCAGGTAATCAAGGCCTTGGTGTCACCAAGCTCATAAAATCGGCATCTGGTTATGGATTTATCCATATCCAGCGAGACACAGCGCGCGCCACAAAAATCGAATAACATTATTTATGTTAAAACCAGCACCTTATTCGAAATTACAAATTATTAATTTAATTTTTACCCAGTACCTTGCCTATCCATTCTTTCTGATCTCTTTACAATTATACACATATTTCCCAGACATATCTCATCCATATATCTCGACACTCGATACCGATTTTAACATTCAAACCCCAATCTTAGACTTTCGTGTGTTACGTATTCGACTTTGCTCTATATACGAAATAGATTGTGGGTCAAAGTCACACGCTTCTGTAGCTATAAGTAGGACCGAACCTACGGTCTCCAGCTCAGTTCTAGTCTTGCTCATCGATTGTATTTTTCTAAACGAAATAATAAAAACGTCGAAATGCCTAAAAAGCAATTCGACTACTTTAAAAAAAAACAAACTATCGTTTTTACTCTTAACATTTGACGATCCTGCCAGAATTGAAGCAAACGATTCCGAGGATAATTCAGCTACGGCATTACAAGGAATCAAAAGGCTCAATCACCATGAACTTGGAGCAAGAAGAAAAAAAAAATAAATAAATTATACAAAAGCCCAAGGAATAGCAAGAAGAATTTCTACGAAAATTCCCGCAGAACTCCGGATCTACCCACGGGCGACCCGACAAATCAACATTCTTTTTGAGAAAAACTGGGTTAATATTAGTTGGTGAATCGAGTAGCCACTATTCTACGAAAAACCCCTGTTTTTTCTTCAAAAATTAAAAATTGAACGAGGCCCGCAAACAGGCGGAAGAGACAACTGTCTAACAGGAGGTAAAAGTCGAACCAAGAAGAACCAACACAACGTAACAGCCAAGCAGAGACTTCAACGTAACTAGCAGCATTCAACATTGACTCACAAAACGAATGCAAGTAAAAAAGACTTAGTGAAAGTGAAGTGACACAAACAACGACTAGACTTAAGATTAGATTTCATTGTACAGTTTGAGGATATTTGAAGGGCAAATTTTGTAATTAAAGTTATAAATTTTGCATCCAAATACCACCAAACTTTAGGCTCACGTCCGTACACACGCTCATGGTGCTCCGTGGCCTCTGTGTCCGTTAATAAACAAAAAACCTACCTGAAATTTCTTGGAATTGTTGTAGCACGATCCCAAGAAACCAAGGTTTAAACGCGAAATTCTCACGAACTTAAAAACAAAAAGTAAAATTTGTTAAATTTGAACCAAACATTAAGAAATATCTCCAATCTATTTAAAGAAATCCTAGTAGGTAAACAACAAATAAAATTATTTTGAAACTTGTTTTGAAACAAAAAAGAAGCTGGCTTTTTTTAACTATAGAGAAAATAGTCCAAGGTACTCGACTGACGAAACAGACTCTGACCCAATAGACGAATTAATTTTTCCCTTTCTAAAAATGACTGAAGAAATACCTTAAAGGTCAATGTCCCCCTCTAATATGGGAACTGACGATCTATTACGAACCATATTAACCGAAATCAATAGACTAAAAATAAATGTGTCCACACTGGCAAAGGAAAACGACAAACGACTTTCCGAAATACAATCCGTAGCCAAGAAATGCGGAGTTAAAGGAAAAGACGTAACAGACAAGGAAGATGATGACATCTTTACATCAGACAGAGACGAGTCAGATAGCGAAGACGAAGGACAACCCATAAAGCCTACTAGTACAATGAACAAAATGGGAACCATATTTTTAACACCCAATAAAATTTATAAATACGAAAACCAACAAAATTCATCTGTAGAACAAATTATACCTGCGAAGGACATAATTAGAACAATCAAAGTCCTAAATGGACAGGACGATATGGGAATAGAGGATTTTATTAAATCTATTAAAAAGGCTGAAAAACAGTGTTTCCAATCCAGCCTACTTTTAGACTTTATAATTGCGGAAAAAATTCAAGGGAATGCCGAACGAGCAATAAGGTAACCCACTATTCGCGGGTACGATGACTTGTACAGTAACTTAAGACAAAACTTAAAACAAATCGGCTCAGTCTCAGCCTTAAGAAGTAGACTTGAAAGTTGCAAGCAAGGTATAAACGAAACCACACAAAACTTTAACTTAAGATTTAGACAGATGGTTAACGAACTCAAATATGCAGTACAATCGGAACACGCTAGTTCTAAGGAAAGAAGAATTGCGATAAATATCGAGGAAAAGGAAAGCACGAAAAGATACATATTAAACGTAAGAAGGGAAATTGGTCTACAAATTAAAGTTCAAAATCCTATTAACTTACAAGAAGCCCAAAATATGGCTATAGAATCTGAAATATGGTTCAAAGAAGCTCAACCAACTCAACAACGAATGATCTCTCGATCACCAATAAGTGTTCGTATACGTCGACCCGCACTAACACAAGCTTCACGACCTCAGGCGAATACAACACCAAGAGTTCCTAATCAAAATATCGAACTGGCCGACCGCGAAAAAATGAAATGCCACAAATGCGGAAATCTCGGTCATTTTGCAGCGCTATGTTTTAAAAAATTAGAAAATTTTCAGTACGGTCATTCTTCCAACCGACCACCCCAAATAAGGACAATTCGAGAGGAAGAAGACAATATGATAGACAGCAACCTGATGACGGAAGAAGAAATAATAGAATAAACAGAGTACGAGGACTCAGCCGAGTCTCTACAGTATGTGGAAAATTATTGTCCATTAGAGGAAAAAGAAGAAACGGCTCAGAATATAACTTATTAGCT
Organism: Belonocnema kinseyi; assembly: GCF_010883055.1. NCBI lineage: Eukaryota > Metazoa > Arthropoda > Insecta > Hymenoptera > Cynipidae > Belonocnema > Belonocnema kinseyi. The sequence goes on from NC_046659.1 coordinate 35,807,722, forward strand.
GATTCAGGAGCATCAATAAATATTATAAAGAAGAGTGAATTACCAGACAATTTCGAAAAAATAAAATTTCTTAAGAATTTTGCAATGGGCAATGATAAACATCAATCTTCAGAAGCAGCCTATATACCATACGCAAAGAAAAAACATCTGTTTCACTTAGTAGATGATGATTTCCCTCTACCAGAAACCGGAATTATTGGTTTACCTTTTTTTAAGAAATATCAAAGGTACGCCATAACATCAAAATTCTTAATTCTATATAATATAAAATACCCCTATGTAAAAATGGTAACTACATTGCAAAAAATACTTCCAAAATCTGTAGAATAAAAGTAACAGAAGAAGACGGAAACGCTTGGATAGAAGAAGATGAGCTGATTCCCGATGGGATTTATACCATAAAAAATCACGAAATCAGTTCACCAATAAATAACTATTCCGCAAATCCTATTTTGATACCAGAAACAGTTAAAATGGAAAAAATTTTTTAAATACAGTCTCGGGACGAGACTTAGAAAAAGAAGGAAAGCGAGTAGCAAAGGACACTAAATAAAACAATTTTAACTAGAATCACAGAACTCGAAAAAACCCTCCAAATACAAGATATTGAACCATATACAAGAAGTCGAATACGCAAGATTATTCATACATACCAGGAAGTATTTACCCTACCCGGTGACCCTTTACCTTGCACCACATTGACACACGACGAAATTACACTAAATTCAGGAAAAATATTCAACCTAAGATCACATAAACTCCCCGAACCTCACAGGGAATTTACATTAGTCCTAGAGGACATTGTAATATTTGGAGAAACCTTAGAAGAACATAACAGAAATCTAGTTACTGTTTTAGAAAGAATTAAGCAGCTCCAATTGAAATTAGAACCTTCTAAGTGTGAGTTCCTCAGACCCGAGCTAGAATATTTAGGATACTTAATTACAATGGAAGGAGTGAAACCTAACCCTGCCAAAGTAGAAGTAGTCCAAAATTTTAAGGAACCCAAAACTGTCAAGCAAGTTCAATCATTCCTAGGACTTGCCAGTTACTACAGAAAATTTATTAAAAACTTCTCATCCATTGCAAAACCCTTAACAAAATTAATACAAAAAGACACTATCTTTGATTGGACGCCTACGAGTACAGAGAGTTTTAATACATTAAAAAAGGCATTATACTAATCAACCGTTTTAAAATTCCCAGATTTTAAGGAGACATTTACCCTAACAACTGACGCTTCGAACCACGGGATAGGTGCAGTGTTGTCGCAAAAATGACACCCTTGTTTATTTATATCAAGAACATTAAATAAAGCTGAAGAAAATTATAGTACCATTGAAAAATAATTATTAGCCATAGTATGGGCAGTCAAAAGGCTAAGACAATACCTGCTTGGAAAACCTTTTAAGATTCAAACTGATCATAAAGCCCTTTTATGGCTTCATAACGTCAAAGACCCTAGCTCGCGATTACTGAGATGGAGGCTAAGACTAGAAGAATATAAATATGAAGTGCAATACGTAAAAGGAAGAGAAAACAAAGACGCAGATTGTCTGTCAAGACTTTTTCCCATCCTGGAAAAAGACTTATTACAAGAAGCCTTCGAGGATGCTGTCATTGATCAGTTAGAAACAGAACTACCTGAGATTGAAGAAATCGGAATTTTAGGTACACCCATCTCCAGATCATTAGAAACTCCAGAACCTGTAACAACAA
>NC_046659.1:35809540-35813815 GCF_010883055.1 Belonocnema kinseyi
TGACTTTAGTACGACTACAATTTGGAGATCCATTATTTACACCTATACAGAAAGAATTAATTCAAGAACTAATACAATTCTTATCAAATTATTACCCAGATAGAGGATTCCATTTGTGTTTTTCAAATACTCGAGAACTCACCAAAGCCGAAAAAGAGCAAATCATGAAAGAAGCTCACTCGACTCACCTGGGAGAAAAAAATACCTTAGAACGAGCTAAGAAAATTGGTATGTGGTTAGGAATGGACGATCAAATTAAGAATTACGTTAAAAAATGCCCCATTTGCCAATTGCAAAAAACCACCAGAATAACCAATCAAGCATCAAGTGTATTACCTGATATTCCAATAAACCCTAATGATAAAATCGCTTTAGACATTTTCAGACCTTTACCAGAAACCCAAAAAGGCAATAAATACATATTAAGCATTCAAGATAGGCTAACAAGATATACTGTGCTACTGCCTTTACAAAATGAAACATCAAGTTCAATTATTGATGGATTATTAGAACACTATATCTATATCTTTGGTGCACCTAAGACCATTTTATCCAATCAAGGGCAAAATTTCCTATCTGAATTAATGCAACAATTCGAAGAGGCACTTAGAATCAAGCACGTTAAGACAACTGCGTTTCATCCTCAATCAAATGGTAACATTGAGAGAATGTACTCTACCTTAAATAATTTAATAATTTAATCTTACGTATCAAGACCTAATTAAAAAATGGAAACTACAACACGACCACAATATTATGAAAATAAGAGAGAGGATACAACTAGAACAAGAAAAAACCAAAAAACGATTGGACGAAGGAATAGTAAGAGCGCACCCGATCTACAAGCCAAGCGATAAAGTAAAAATTAAAATTAATACCAAGACCAATAAATTAGATCCTAGCTGGAAAGGTCCATACGAAGTAATAGATTTAATAGATAACAACAACATTAGATTAAGGGATAAACACAAAATAATTCGAATACATATTGATCAAGTAATGCCTTATTTTACAGATGAAGACGTTATGACTAATCTGCACGACAATAATCGTTGCTAGAGCATATTATAAATTAGAAGAACTAAAGGGAAATGTCTACGTAGAAGAAATAAGAAACGTACATCTTTACCACGAAGAATGGAGACTCATTATAGGAATAAATTTAACTACAACAGAAAAAAGATTGGAAGCAATAGAACACACCCTAATTCTAGCTGAACGAGCTTGTGGAATTTCATGTACAGCAAAGAAAGAATTAAAATTAGTCAAAGGAAGATTTAACCGACTGGCTTCTAAAATCACGATCCTGCACAAATTACTAGGAAAACAGAGGCATAAAAGAGGATTAGCTAATTTCGTTGGCGATATCTCTAAAACTTTATTTGGAACACTATCCGAATTGGATTTAACCAAAATAAATTCTGAATTTGATAAATTATATTCTGACAATAAAGCTATAGCATCAGTGTTATCAAATCATACAAAGATTCTAAAATTAATATTAGATTCGTCGTCAACAGAATATTTATCCATAAAACAAGAAATCGGAAAAGAAATCGGATTAGCACAAAAACTAGGTCAAACAGTAAATAATAACACTAAGGATAATTTTGTTAATACCAAACTTATATTGATTACACTTCTAATAGACGAAATGAATGAAGACATCGATACCGCCATCGATGCTATTAATGACGGCAAACATGGTATAGCACACCCACAAATTTTAACACCTACAATTTTAAAACAAACGCTACAAGAATTTGAAGGCCACCATAGAACACGTTATCATTTTGACAAAATGGAAGAAAATTACCAGAACATCCTCGATATTAGTTCACTCTCCGTGGCAATAGCTCAAGGACTTTTTACTTATATTCTAGACATATCCGTCTTAGAAAAAGAAGAAGAATCTTTACAAAAAATTATTCCCATTCCCGAAAAGAAAGGAAACTTATATTTGTCTATTATACCTGACCATGAACTAATAATTATATTTAGAGATTCATACGTTCCCACAGACAGACAGACGATTGAACATTGTAAAGACATAACGAGTTACCTGATCTGTAAACGAAATCAACCAAACCTCAAACTAATGGATAGCAAAACATGCGAAGCAAGCCTTTTAAAAAGATATTCAGAAATAAACTGTCATCAGTCACCGTATTTACTTCATAAGGAAACCTTTATACCTATTTCCAATGGATATATTATAATTCCTCTTGTTAAAATAAAACTAGACATAAGTTGCGATGACAATTTGACAACTGTAGAAATAATCAATCCTGATAAAATAGAAGGTAACAGTTGTAAAATATACAATAATTATGACCAGATAGACCTACCTAAGCATTTAGAAGAAAGGAAAACCTATTGGATTAATGTAACTTATGACATTAATTATGAAGAACAAGACTTAAAGAAATTAAAACAAAAACTAATTCAGCTTCCGAAACAGATAAGTAACGACGAACTCAAACAGGCCCGCTTAAGCTTGGATGATAACGAGAATACACTAAAAAATATAGCCACTCACCGACGTATAAGAACATGGGTAGAAACTAGTTTAGACGGGCCTAAGTACATAGGATACTTTTCATTATTATTAATAATATTATGAACATTGAATAAATGTGGTATTTTAGAATTAATTAGAGCATTGTTACCCAAAAAACTCTGTTTATTTTGCGTCAAAACAAAAAATCAAATCTCCTCACAAATTGTAACATATACTGCCTCTGCACAACCCCTAATGAAACAAGTAGAACCAATTAAGCCTAGAAAATTTAAAATAGGTTTAAAGGACTAAACCTTGTCTAAAAAGGGGGGTGTTACGTATTCGACTTTGCCCTATACACGCAATAGATTTTTGGTCAAAGTCACACGCTTCTGTAGCTATAAGTAGGACTGAACCTACGGTCTCCAGCTCAGTTCTAGTCTTGCTCATCGATTGTATTTTTCTAAAAGAAATAATAAAAACGTCGAATTGCCTGAAAAGCAATTCGAATACTTTTTAAAAAAACAAACTATCATTTTTACTCTTAAGACGTGACTAAAGCAATTTTATTTGCGTTTCGCCATTCAAAACAAAGAGCGATAAACACATCGCATACCTTACAAGAAACCATCTCAACAGAACTTAAATATAATAAGTTGATAAGCGCTTTTATTTTTACTCTTTTAAATCAGAAATATGACTTCAAAGAAATTTCATATAAATATAATGAATTATCGATATTTTGTTTTTACCCTTAAATTTATACATTTTTATTTAAAATAGTTCCGTCTGAAAAATCATTATTTTTAGTCGAAACTCCTACAATGAAATTTGTTGTTAATTATGCCACGTTTTATGTTAATTATGCCACGTGCATCCCAAAATACGGAGGCCATAACCTTTCCGACCCACTGTTACGTTTTTGGACACTTCGCAGCACTTTGGCCCGGTGGAACCTACTGTTTTGCCTGTTGCGTTGACTCAGGAGTGTAGTAGTGGATCCAGGTTTCATCCATGGTTATGAATCGGGCAAAAACTCGGTCGACTTACGCGAAAATAATGCCAAATTTTGCTGGGAAGTTGTCACATGAATTCGTTTTTGGTACACTGTGAGCAAACGCGGCACCCATCGCGGGCAGAGCTTCTTCATGCCCAAAACTGAATGCACGATATTGCCCACACGTTCCAATGATATGCCTACAGCATTAGCTACCTCTCTCAATTTCACTTTGGGATCATTCAACAACATATCATGGATTTTTTCGACATTTTCTGGTGTAGTGACCTCTTTTGGGCGCCCAGATCGTTCAGCTTCAACTGTGCTCATACGGCCACGACGAAACTCGGTAAACCACTTATAAATCGTTCCAATTGACGGTGCAGAGTCCGGGTAATAATTATCTAGCTTGGCCTTGGTCTCGGATATCGTTTTCTTACAAAGATTGCAGTGTTTGATCAAAACTCGAAACTCAGATTTTTCCATATTAAAAAAAACTCGGAGGTTAGTCGCTTCTCAGTGCTGTAACTTTTAAATGCGTAAATGTAAATGGCTGAAGTTTTGACAGGCGTCATTTGAAGGATCAAGCTCGACGAAAATGGTTCACATTAGTGAACACTAATGCCATCTCTTAGCATTTTCAGGTACTTATCAGACTGCCTAGTAAGATATCCGGAAACGTACTCAAAGATAAGTAATTCATAGCAGTTCATTATAATTTTACGATAAAAAAAGGAAAAAAGAATTTTAAACCAACAAACTAAAAATAACGCTGAGA
>NC_046659.1:35813915-35815348 GCF_010883055.1 Belonocnema kinseyi
CCGTAAAAGGGGCTATGTGAGCGGAACGCCTACTCTACCACAGCTAGAACAAGCCGGCAACAAAGAAAGAGAGGCGACACTAAGACCAACCGCGGGCAGGCACCCAATAGATGAAGAGCCGATGCTTTACGACCCGGACAAATATCAACACCAAGGTTTCTCTCAAGCCTAAAGATCCGGCTGAACTGGATGACGAGCTTCGTGGACATTTTTCCGGTGAATTCGACTTCTGGGCTATCAATTATTGTGTGTATAATGCAGCGAGAGCTTTGGCCAATGCGAACCGTAAAACAAAACCAACGGCTGATCATAAGACCAAAAGACGAATGCATCAACTTGCCATAAAGATAGGCTGGGCAAGACAGTACGCGTCCCGTATTCAATGTCTGATTGACTACATCACATCTGGCAGAAATTTTACCGCCAAGGTTCGAAAGTTCGCGCGCGAACTCCGGACCCGTTATCACACACTTAACAAGTCAAAGCTGCTGACCATCAGGCAGCATATTGTTGAGAGAGTACGGATACTATCTGATGCTAAGAGAAGTCTAGAGCGGAGGGAGAGATGGGTCAGAGAAAATCAACAGTTTCTCTCTGACCCCTCTCGACTCTCCCAAGACCTTCCAGTTACTGTCGAACACCCACCCAAACCAGAAGAGGTCGAAGTATTTTGGAGAGAAGTCTACGAAGTTCAGCATAGACTGGACGAAGACTCAGAAAATACAAATAGCTTCAAGGAGTTGTGTGTTGCCCTCATAACACCTGCTAAAGAATGCCCACCCATCACTAGCAAGGAGGTGAAAAAAGTATTAAGAGGGATGAAGAACTATTCCGCACCGGGATCAGATTGTATCAAACCCTTCTGGTGGAAGAAGTTTTCTTCAAACCATCAGCATTTGGCCCGTATTTTCATCTCACATTTGAAGTCGGAAGAGCCGATTCCAGAGTGGTTGGTGGAAGGGCGCACAATACTTCTGCCGAAAATAGGCAACTTAGCTGAGCCGAAGAATTATAAGCCAATAACTTGTCTGAACACGCTTTATAAGATATTCACAGCTATCCTCAATGATAGGATTGTTCGAGCAATTGTACCTGTGTAGCAAGAAATGTATGAACAACGAGGCTCAAAGAAAGGCGTGGCCGAATGTCGGGAGAACCTGCTCATCGATAGATGTGTCTGCAAAGATGCAGCATTCTACCAGCTTGAACTATCGATGGCCTAGATTGATTTTTGGAAAGCTTTCGATTCGACATCCCATAGACTTATCATCATCTGTCTTTTGGAAATTATAAAAGTTCATGCTTAAATATTAGGGTGCATAGAGAGATTGGTGCCGCTTTGGAAAACCAGATTTACTATCTCATCTGGAAAAAATCGTGTGACAACTAACAAGGTCACGTTTCAGAGAGGTGCCTTTCAGGGCGACACCATG
>NC_046659.1:35815448-35816873 GCF_010883055.1 Belonocnema kinseyi
GTCTAACCCAAATTCCATTCCAATTTCCTTAGTATATCGTTCGACAAACCCCAGAGCTAGATGCAGTTGCTCTCTGTTTTTAGCATAGATCTTAAGATCGTCAATGTAAAATACATGAGTGACCTTGTACTTTCGATCCTCAGGTTTGCCGCACAAGTACCCGTCGAAATGGCGAAGTGGTAGAGATAGTGGCAATAATGTAAGGCAAAAGAGGAGTGGGCTCATGGTGTCGCCCTGAAAGACACCTCTCTAAAACGTGACCTTGTTAGTTCTCACACGATTTTTTCCAGATGAGATAGTAAATCTGGTTTTCCAAAACGGCATCAATCTCTCTATGCACCCAACTATTTGCGGATGAACCTTTAAGATTTCCAAAACACAGATGATAAGTCTATGGGATGTCGAATCGAAAGCTTTCCGATAACCAATCCAGGCCATCGATAGGTCACGCTGGTAGAATGCTGCATCTTTGCAGAAACATCTATCGATGAGCAGGTTCTCCCGACATCCGGCTACGCCTTTCTTTGAGCCTCGTTGTTCATAAATTTCTTGCCACACAGGTACAATTGCTGGAACAATCCTATCATTTAGGATAGCTGTGAATATCTTATAAAGCGTGTTCAGACAAGTTATTGGCTTATAATTCTTCGGGTCAGCTAAGTTGCCTATTTTCGGCAGAAGTATTGTGCGCCCTTCCACCAACCACTCTGAAATCGGCTCTTCCGACTTCAAATATGAGATGAAAATATGGGCCAAATGCTGATGGGTTGAAGAAAACTTCTTCCACCAGAAGGTTTTGATACAATCTGGTCCCGATGCGGAATAGTTCTTCATTCCTCTTAATACTTTTTTCACCTCCTCGGTAGTGATGGGTGGGTATTCTTTATCAGGTGTTATGAGGGCAACACATAAATCCTTGAAGCTCTTTATATTTTCTGAGTCTTCGTCCAGTCTATGCCTAACTTCGTAGACTTCTCTCCAAAATACTTCGACCTCCTCTGGTTTGGGTGGGTGTTCGACAGTAACTGGAGGGTCTTGGAAGAGTCGAGATGAGTCAGAGAGTCCACCCAAAGGTTGCGAGAACCAGCCGATCCATCGAATTGAATCCATTTTCATTGGCTCCCCCAGCTCTAGATTGGTCGGCATTGTTGGCCGACCTATTGTCGGAAGCCCTGCGCGTTCTGTTGTTTTGACCCGCACTTACTACAACTATGTTTGGTGTTGTCATTGTTGTTCCCACGAGAAGCTAGGGAAAGGGGTTCGTCCATCCTTGTAGAGCCCCGCATGCAAGGATAAGGCTGCGTGGTCTGAGAGGTCGCCCGATATCCCAGAGTCACCGTTCTAGACACCTCACCCAGGTGCCATTCAGCTTTCGGCACGGTTTTCACACCTCCGGTTGGGGGTTAATTCCTTCGGGACCACCCC
>NC_046659.1:35816973-35820410 GCF_010883055.1 Belonocnema kinseyi
TCCCTCTAGTGTTTTCCTTTTAATTCTAACTCTCTTGTTCTCCTGGTCCTTTACTACCTCATCTTCCGCAGCCACTCTTTACCTTTTTTCCTCCCCTTCACTGCTAGTCGCGTTTACCTTTTTTTGCCATTCGTCCAGACTACTATTTGAACCCGCGTTGCCTAGCTTGTTAAGGCGCTGTAAATTTGAGGGCCTTCCCCGTTGCTTGCCCGTACCTGAGTCCGCTACCCTCCCCACCCGTGTCGACTTCTCGGCACTTTCATCGCCGCTGCTATCACTGCGATCAACTTCATCCATCTCCCCACTACCAATGCTTTCAGCAACGTCAGCTTTTGCATCCTACCTTACCCAAAGCTCCGTGACGTTTCCCGCTTTCATTTCCTACCTCTTGCCCCCCTGACCAAGCAACTATTTTTTCACTCCTAACCTCAAAAACTTCACACGCTCCAAATTATTACTTCAAACCACTCACTTTCACCCTTCACACCTTTGCCTTCACTCACCCTTCTTCCTTTACACTCGACCTCCGCACTTTCTGCCTTTTCTGCATCCACTCACCCTTATTTCCTTCACCAAAGCCAAAAATACACCACTTGACAAAAAGAGTTCTTTCGCGATCGGTACCGGAAACGGAAGCCAACTTATAATACTTATTTTATCGTAAATGAAATCTTTACAAAATCTCTAATGCCTTAAAATACTTATCTCAACATTGCAAAATTGAGTTTTTCAATTTTATGTAATTGTAAAAAAATTGTAATTGAAATTGATTGTAAATAATTGTAAAATAAATCCAAAAAATGTATTCTATGAAGAAATATCTCATGATTATAAAAAGAGAAAAAAATGATAAAGGTAAGACTCTGTATCATTTTAATAATTAATGAACATATTTTTAGATTGTTTTTCCTTGATTCTGGCCGAGGGTCACACATAGTACGTAAAACGGTCGTGAAATTTCCAAAATAAAACTGTACTCTCTATACATTAATTTTTTTGATTAAAAATTATAGTACTTTTAGAAATATTTCCAAGATTCATTTGAATATGATACACTTTGATTTTTATTTTTAAAATTCCTGTAAATAGTTGGTGTTTTTTTTTAATTTTACGATATTTGTGTACCATGTTTGACCTTAGGGAATAGATTTCAGGAATAAAATTATAAAAACATATCCATTAGTTACTAAAGTACTATGACGAATCGCCTTTCAAATTATAGTTGAAGTCAAAGAAATAGATATTTCTCTTATCGTTTTTCAGCATATGATTTTTCCCTTAACGTAAAGCAGACTAAAATGCACTTAAAAAATAAAAATAAGAAAGTTCAGATATTCATGCAGTTTTCTGTTCAGAAAATCCCACACATTTTTAAATAAAATTCCTTTCCGCACCACAATCAAAGGAAAATTTTACAACATCTTTGTCAAATGATTTAGTCTTTTGAATGAGGTCAAGTTAATAACTTTTTGGATTTTTCTCCTAAAATTCTCAAAATTTTGATTATAGTCTAAAATAACATGAAAAGAAATGTATCAAAAAAGAACTTAGAGGACTTTAAATTTTTATTTTATTGGATTTGAAAAAATATTAGAAAAATTCGAGTATTTTTAAAAGACGTTTAGGACATTTAGAAGTTTGAAAGATATCGACGAATATTTGATAAATTTTTTCAAGTTTTTAAATATTTCTAATACGTTTAAAAAAAAATAAATTCCGAAAAAATATTTTTAACTCACTACATTTTTCTTACAATTTTAAAAAAGCAGTCAAGATGTAAAAAACTTGACTTATATAATCTTCTAAATTTTTCACAGGAATTTTAAGACGAGTAATTTAATCTCCTTGAAATCTTTCGGAATTCCCTTAAAGCTTCTAAAGTTTATTTTTTTGAAATCTTTGAAAATGTGCATTTCCAAAAAATGTAAGTTTAAAATTAGATTTGAATCTCTACCATTCTTCTAAATATTTCTTGAATTTACTGGATTATTTACGTTTTTTAAAACTTTTTAATCTTATCACATTGAAACATTTTCTTTAAAATCTTTTACACTCTTCTTTTAAATTTTAGGAAATCGTTTTGATGTGCTTTAAAATCTGTTTGAAATTTTTTTCAAAGTACATTTTTGTAAATAAAAATTATTTAAAATTTTCAAACGATTATTAGAAAAATAATTCTTTTTTCTTATATCTTTAGAAAATCTATATCTTTAAAAAATTCTGATCTTTTTTTTTAATTTTCTCTCAGATATCATTCCATTTCATTTTTGGTTGAAAAATAATTTTTTAAATGAAAATCTAATTATATTTTTAAAAATTGAACTATTCTGCTGTAAATTCGATTGTGTTTTTTTTCAACATTTTTCAATTTAAAATTCATTTATTCCATCGAAAATTAAACTATTTTAAATCAAAATTTTTTAACATAACTATTTTCGTTGATAATTTAACTGTTTTGTTCAAAATTCGATTTTGTTGTTATTGAAAAACATTTTCTTATACTAAAAATTTGACTATATCATTTTTGGTTGAATTTTTTTGGTAGGAAATTGACCTTTCTCAGTCAAAAATTCTTATTTTTTGGTAGAAAATTATTCTTCTTGTTTAAAAATTCATCTATTTTAATCAAGAATTCATTTCTTTGGTATAAAATGGTTAAAATTTCATCTATTTTTTGAAAATTAAACTATTTTGTTGAAAAATTGTTCGTTGTAAATTTATTTTTTTCAAACTGATAATGTAACCGTTTTCGTTGAAAATTTATCTATTTTGTTAAGAACAACTTTTATTGTTTTAAAATTGATTTTAAAAATTTAGAATTCTGTTTTCGTTAGAAAGTTATTTGTTCGAAAATTAAACTATTTGTTTGCAAATTTAATTTTTTGTTCGGAAATTTAAATATTTTGTTGAATCTTTGATTTTTTGGGGTTGATAATTATTTTTAAACTGAAAATTTGTCTATTCAATTTTTCGTTCAAACATAATTTTAGTTAAAATATAATTTCTTTCGTTAAAAATTCCATTTTTTTTCTGAAAATTTGACCAGTCTATTTTTGATCGAATGCTTTTTTTTAGTTTAAAATTCGTTTCTATAGATGAAAATTGAAAAATTTTGTTGACACTTTTTTTCTTGAAAAATTTTCTTCTTACTTATAAATTTATCTTCTTTATTGGCCAATAACACAGGCCGACAAAATTTGACAAAGGTCCGGAACCAGAGACCATACCTAGTATACCCGAAGGTTTTTGCTGCGCTGAATCCGAATCCGACCTCAGAAAAATTCCATCACCCTCAGTTTTCGATATATTGTAACCTAAAAGTGCAAAAAACACCTTTTTTTGCTATATTTGAGGTTACATAGCATCTTGAATAAATTTTTTTTTCAAAAACGGGCGAAAGCATCACAAAGGAGCACCCTTGCCCTCTGAAATTCATT
>NC_046659.1:35820510-35823476 GCF_010883055.1 Belonocnema kinseyi
AGGGTGATGGAATTTTTCTGAGGTCAGATTCGGATTCAGCGCAGCAAAAACCTTCGGGTGTAGTAGGTCTGGTCTCTGGTTCTGAGAATTGTTGGCCTGTGTAATTCTTCTTTAAAAATTCATTTTTTTAAATAGAAATTAATTTCTTTTGTTGAAAATTTGCATTTATTTGGGTTTAAAAATTAATTTTTTCAACTGCAAACTTTAGTATAAACTACAATGTTTAAGTTAAAACATGTATTTCTAAAAGTAATTTCTTAGGTTGAAAAATTAAACTATTTTGTCGAAAATTTGTTTTTTATTTGTTAAAATCAATTGTTTACTAAAAAGATAACTAAGGCATGCAGCACTAAATTTGAAATATTTTAGACCCAGAAGTCTTGTCTCCTATATCTATTTACATCAAGCTCGGGTTTCTGCTCGTGCAGTTTCGGCTTTACAAAGACTGGGCTTCGCAGCATTTAACAGAGCCGACTCACGGACACGCTACGTTTGAATGTGTCGCTCCCATGTGGAAGAGTGGTGGGGCCGAAAAATCCCACGTTCTGGAGACACTGCTGTGGGTGATGTAAGTCGCAAAATTGTTGTCTTAGATGCGTCATGCAATATTCACTATTCGACGTGTCAAAGGCGCTGTAAGTAGAAATAACACATGAACAACAAAAGTTAAAATGTGTTACAGGTAAATTTTCAAAAAGTTCGAAATTAAGCGTCTGTCGGAGAAAGTTTCGCCTAGGTTAGGAAAACAATTCTGACATTCCCAGCAAAAAAAAAAAAAAAAGAATTGACACGGCTTGGGGCGAATAAAAATTTTTGAATATAAATGCGTGATCAAGGTCAATTCGAAAAAAAATTAATAAAAATTGCATGCGTTGAGACCTGAACCGGCGATCTCTCGTCCTCAGTCCGCAGTGTTCTCACTGAGCTGCGGGACAATTTACTAGAAATTAGCAATAAATTTTATATGCCTCGCATGTTGCGTTTCCTTTTACGGATTAAATTTTATAAATTAAGTTTTGCTGAAATTCGTTGTGACGAACTGCGAAAATTCGAGTGTGTCTTTAACTTTCACAAATTCATAAGCATTGACCAATGTTAAAACACGTACGCTCTGCCGCATTGAAATGAATTCGCTGACTTGATACTTTTGCACCGTATTTGTACGTATAGGAAGATTCCAAATTAAAATAGCGTTTTCTCGAATTAACATGCATTGACACACTGGTCTAATGCATCATTGTCACAATATGGGATCTGCGGGGTGTCTTATTCTTTCCAATTTAATTCGTATAAATACCTTTTTTGGCTGGGTTATCTACTACGGCACACTGGAGTGAGCAAATTTGGATGTAAAATATAGAATCAGTAATATAAAAGACAAATAAAATGTTGTTTTTGCTGATAAATCACCTCTGAAATTGATTAGACTAATATAGCGACAAACTAAAACATATTTAGCACCATATTACAAAGAGCAACTCACAGCTGAGAATTGCCATTTTGTTCCAATTTAATAAATTAGAAGAACGCGAAAGATTATCCAGGAAATGTGAAAAATGAGAAATTATCTTCGATTTATGTAAAGTTCAACAGGAAGGGTATATCTTTGTTGCAGCGAATCTTTCAACAAGAATCAGTGTAAACTTTATCTTTGGTTATTTCTATGGAATAAAGTTGAGCCTTTAAACCTTCTTAGACTCTGTCTCAGATGTCTATTAGGTACTTTTAACTGTGAACCCAACTAGCAAGATGTATGGACGCTAAGGGCTGAGTAATACAACCAATTGCATGAGAACATTTTTTTCAGAAATTGAAAAAAAATTCTATGTACATATGTGTATGTGAATATTATTTTCTGTTTCACAAAGGCTGTTTAATGACATAATAATATTGTTACCAAAAAAATCCATTTCATTATTATTGTTGGGCACTCTCGGTGCAGCAGCCCTATCCGACTGCGTGCAAAAGAGTTGGCTAAAGTTTGATGCCAGCCGTGAACTACCCAGTGGGCACAAAGTTTGGCGACGTCTTTACGACGTCGTTACGACATCTTCACGACAACTTTACGACATCCTATGTCCATGTCGTTAAGGTGTCTGCGATATCTTAAAGACATCGTCAGAACATACGACTTATTTACGATATCGTAAAGACACCTTTGGCGACGTTTTGACGACATCTTTACGACAACTTCACGACATCCTATGTCTATGTCGTTACGGTGTCTTTGCCATATCGTAAAGACATCGTCAGATCATACGACTTATTTACGATATCATAAAGACACCTGAATGACATGGACATAGGATGTCGCAAAGTTGTCGTAAAGAGTCGTAACGACGTCGTAAAGACGTCGCCAAACTTTGTGCCCACTGGGTAATCCATGGGCGGCACTGTTGTGCTTTTTCTGACAGATACGTTAGGCTATATGACAAATGTAAGTAGAAAATTAAATAATGATAAAAACAAGTTAAAGTAACTTACAGTGCGCATAAAAGAAACTAATTTTTGTAATGATTCAGAGTAATGGAGATTTTCGTATCAATGGTCACCTTCAAATTAAGTGTTTTTAATGTAAAAATAAGAAAAAATAGGTATTGATAAATAAATGAATACTTTTCAAGAATAACAAAAAGTAACTTAATTTTTTAAAAACACTAGGCAGTATATAATTTTCGTCTTACACGCCTTTTTTCTCATTCTTGTTGTGTTTTCTGTAACAGTTTCGCGGTAACTCATAAAGAGGCCGGTCGTATATATACTCGATTGGGGAAATAGCCAAATAGAAAATTTTTAATTTTGTATAAATGCACTTTCTTAAAATTGTGTTTCGATATGCAGTTACTAGGAAATCCGGAAACATACTCAGAGATTAGTAATTCATAGCAATTCATTATAATTTTACGATAAAAAAAAAGAAAGAAATTTTAAACCTACAAACTAAAAATGACGCTGAGATTTTGAAC
>NC_046659.1:35823576-35826050 GCF_010883055.1 Belonocnema kinseyi
GAGGAGAAAGACAAGGTTTGGGGTAAGCTAGAGAGCATTGAGAATAGACAGAGAGAGGTTGACGAACAGAGATCTAGAGAAATAAAACAGTTGGAAGAGCGGTTATCCAGTCTAGAAATTAGGAATGAACATATGGGGGAAAAACAGAAAATGAGGAAATATTTCAAGAGAATGAACAGAACGTCCGAAGTGAGAATGAAAGATTGAAGGAAAGACTAAGTGAGATCGAAAGAAGATTAGAAGGAGAAGAAAGGGCAAAGAGGAAAAATAACATAGTAGTCAAGAGATTAAAAGTGGAGAGGGAAACAGGAGAAGTGGAAATAACAAATCTTTTTCGAGATATTAGAGTGCAGGTAAGGGTAGCAGGAGTCAAAAGAATAGGAGGGACAAAAGAGGGAAAAGAAGGAATGTTTCTAGTACAAGTGGGGAGTGAGGAGGAGAAAAAGAAAATTATGGAGAGAAAAAAATTATTGAGAGAAAGAAGGGAAAGAATTCAAGAAGATCTGACATGGAGGAAGAGGAAGAGGAGATGGCAAATACAGCAGAGGGCTTTGGTAGAGAGGAAAAAGGGCCATATGGTGTGGATAGGGAGAGACAGGTTATGGATAAATGGGGAGGAATAGTGCTGGGATGAAGAATTAGAAGAATTAAGGAAAAAAGGAAAAAGTCTTGAGAAAGGTAGGGGGAAGGGAGACGAAAAAGAGTCAAGAAATAAATCAGAGGGGTTTCCAAACGGCAAAGGGGAAACAAAGTGAAGAGGAAAGAAGAGGGAGGGGAAGAGAGAAGCGTGAAAATAGCTTTCTGGAATGTGTCAGGTTTGAAGAACAAGAATAAAGGATTTTGGGAGGAGTTAGAAAAGTGGGATGTGATTATGATGAGTGAAACTTGGGCAGATCAGACGGACTGGAAGGGAAGAAAGAAGCTGTTACCGAAAGGTTATGTGTGGACAATGCAAGAAGCAAGAAAAGAACACGTTAAAGGGAGAGGGATGGGCGGCATGGTATCAGGGTGAAAAAAGAATTAGCAGTAAAAGGGAGAAAAGATGGGAACATGGAGGAAAAGGATGGAACAATGATAAGAAAAATTATAATTGGGGAAGTAGAAATAGCAGTGGTGTGTGTATACAGAAGAAGAGGGGAAGAGGAAAGCTGGAGAGTAATAAGGAGGTGGATGGAGGAAAAGAAGGAAGAATTGGTTTTAATAGGAGAGGACTTAAATGCATGGACTGGCGAACAAGGGGGAGGGTTGTGGGATGAAGAAAAGGAGGCATTTGTAAGGAATTCCAAATATAGAGAGGCGGACAGGGAGGGGAGGAAGTTACTAGACATGATAGGAGAAACAGGATGGTTTATATGCAATGGCAATATGAAAAGAGATGAGGAAGGGGAGAACACATTCATAGGAAAGGGAGCAAAAGTAATAGACTACATCTTGGCTGAAGAAAGAATGCGGCATAGGATAGGGAATATGAAGGTAGGGAATGAGATAGGGTCCGAGCACTTCACGGTCATAGTTACACTTAAAAGAGGCGTCAGTAAGCGCGGCAGAGGGAGAAAGGAAGAAGGGTGCGAACGAAACACGAAAATGGGAATCTGGAGGGTAGATAAATTAAAAGAGTTTAAACAAAAAATGGAAAAGGAGAAGGTTAGCTATGAAAAAGAGGAGGGAATAGACTCATTAATTGATAGATTGAAGGGGTCCATTGAAAAGGTAAAGGATGAGCTGGGTACTAATGAAGAAAGAGTAGGGGGAAAGAGGGGCTGGTGGGACGAGAAATGCTGGGAGAGTAAAGAGAGAATAAAAGAGTGTATGAGCAAATGGAGAAGAGGGGAAATGGAGAAGGAGGAGTATAACAGGAGGAAAAAAGAACATGAGAAGATGCTGGAAATAAAAGGACTGCGGGGAAAGGAAGAATATAAAGCAGAGGTAGAAAAGGCGATCAAAGAAGGTAGGGTGTGGGATGTAATAAATAGGGATAGAGGGGAAAGAAAGCGCGTTAACGAAGAAATAGAAATGGAGGAATGGACGGATTATTTTAAGGGTCTATTAGGGGGAGAGCAAAATAAGATCAAAGGGGAAAAGTGTAAGATAGTCCAAGGAGAAATGGAGGAAGGGAACGAGATAACAAGAGAAGAAGTGGATGAGGCAATAAATAGGTTTAAAAGAAACAAGGCGACGGGAGAAGATGGGATGGAGAACGAAGCGATGAAGTTTGGAGGAGAAGAGATTAGGGATGGGATGTGGAAGATCTGCAACAAGGTATGGAAAGGGGAAGGTTGGCCGGAAGAGTGGACGACGGGACTGGTGGTACCGCTTGTCAAGAAAGGGGAAGGAAAGAAGATAGAGGAATACAGAGGGATCACTCTCATGCAAGTCGGCTATAAAATATATGCAGAAATCTTAAGAAATAGGTTGGAGAGTCAGGTAGAACAAAAAGAAAGTATCCCACATAATCAGACGGGATTTAGAAAAGG
>NC_046659.1:35826150-35842573 GCF_010883055.1 Belonocnema kinseyi
GGACAAGCCGAGGTCTAAGGCAAGGGTGCCCTTTGAGTCCGTTACTATTTAGTATCCTATTGACAGACTTAGAGGAGAAGCTAAAGGAGAAAGGGAAAGGAGGAACGGTTTTGGGTAATAGGAAACTATACTCTCTAGCATACGCGGACGATGTAGTTCTATTAGCAGATGATGAGAAGGGGATGAACCTAATGATGAGAATCTTCGAAGAGAATGTGGGAACAAAAGAGCTGACGGTGAACGTAGATAGGATAAAGGTAATGTGTTTCAGAAATAGAAAGAGCAAAATAATTATGTTTGGAAGATGAACGGAAAAAAAGTGAAAATTGTGGAAGAGTTCTGTTACCTAGGTTTTTGGTTTGAGGCAGATGGGAGAAACGAGCTGCAGGTGAGGAAAAGAATTGAATGTGCGAGTAAAGTAATGGGCCAAGTATGGGGTATAGGAAAGAGAAGGTTCAAGAACGATTGGAGAATGAGGGTCTGGTTGTTTGATGCGTTGGTGTGGGCGGTGTTATGTTATGGTGTGGAGATCTGGGGATGGAAGGAACACAGGAAAGTAGAGAGCATGCATGAGCGATTCCTGAGGTGGGTAATGGGGGTTAGCTGGAGTTGCCTAGGATATATGTTAAAAGAAGAGTTAGGAAGAGACAATATGATTACTAGACAAATTAAGAGAGCATGGAGGTTTGAAGAGAAGCTAAAAAGGGGAGAGGGAAATAATATTGCACAAGCATGTTTCGGCGAAATTCGAAACAATGAAGCGAGAAGTAATGTGGGAAATTCAAAATGGAAGGAAGAAAGGAGAAAAATGAGAAGGGTGTAATATTCGAGAAGGGGTTATGGAGTGGCAGGACATAGAGTTAGAGCTATTGGTTAAACAAGGAGAAGAGAGATGGACAAAGATTATAGATTCGAAGTACAATAGATGGTATGTCATGGTCAAAGGCTTGACGGAACCAGAATATCTGCAAAAAATAAAAAAGGAAGAAAGATGGAGTAG
This sequence comes from Belonocnema kinseyi, assembly GCF_010883055.1. NCBI lineage: Eukaryota > Metazoa > Arthropoda > Insecta > Hymenoptera > Cynipidae > Belonocnema > Belonocnema kinseyi. Next base: position 35,827,151 of record NC_046659.1, read on the forward strand.
GGTTGTACGGTTCAGAATGGGAGAAGGAGTGAGAGCATGCAGATATTGGATGAATAAAGAGGAGAATTTATGCAATGTATGTGGGTACGAAATGGAGTCATGGGCACATGTATTAGACAGATGTACAGGAGAGGAAGAGGGATAGTTGAGTGTAGATGAGTGTGTAAGATGGATCTTGGATGGTAGTGGACAGGGAGTGTTGTAGATGAAGAAATTGGAAGAAGTAAGGGAAAGCAAGGGACTAGGGCAGAGCAAAACGGGTGATCCTGAAAAGGGACAGTAAAAAACGAAAATTGTTTTCAATATCGTGGAAAATGCATTTTTCATGGTAAGAGGAAACAGAAGCCCTGGAAGCTCGCTCATTTTAGGAATTAATATCACTACTGTTACTATTGTTTATCCTACGTAATGCGAAAGAGTAGAATATAAGTAGTAGTTAAGTTAGACTAAGCATGGAATTGTAAATATATTTACAGGAAGCGGGGGCCCTCAAACCCGTAAAAGGGAGAGATTAAATACATACATACACACATACATACAAGTATTATAAGTTTTTTTATAAATTTAGATGTAAATAATTATTATAAGATTTTTAAGAAAATTAAAAAAAAAAGATTTTCGAATATATCAGATGTGTCAGAAAAGATCCTAGGAGATTTTTAAGACATTTTATTTTTATTTTAAAAGATTTAAAAAAATATTAGGAAAATTTATTATCAGCTTAAAACGTTTCGAATTCTTCAAGATATTGGTAACTCTCTCGAGTTTTTATCAAAAATTAAAAAACTCATTCAAAATGTAGAAAAAAGAATCCTTATAATCTTCTAAATTTTCCCAAGCATTTTATGAAACTATGTTTATTCTCCTGAAACCTTTCGAGATTATTATAAAGTTCCTAAAATTTATGTTGCGTTTCTAAAACACTTCTAAAGTTGAAATTTGTTCGAATCTCATCAAGTCTACTAAATACTTCCTGAATTCACTTGATTATTTACTTTTTTTAAACTTTTTAATCTTATCCAATTGAAGCATTATGTTTGAAAATCTTCTACACTCTTCTTTTGCATTTCAGAAAATCGTTTGATCTGTTTATAAATCTGCTTGAATTTTTTTAGTACATTTTTTAAAATAAACAATTATTTAAAACTTTCACACGATTATTAGAAAAATAATTATGTTTTTCTAATCTTGTCAGACCTTCCAATCTCTAATCTTTAAAAATTATTCAAACTTTTCCTGATTTTTTTTTAATTCTGCAAAATTAAAAAGAAAACCTTTAAAGTTTTTCAGATGCTTTGAGAATATTTGAAATCTTTTGCAATGTTTTGAAATGTCTAAAAATAATGTTTCCAAATCAATTGTTGGAAATAAAAAATTATGTTAATTATTCCTTTCAAAATGTTTACAAGGTTTAATTATTTTCGAATCGTTTCTAACTTTTTGAGTATCTCTTAAACTTAATAAAATTTGAAAGAATTATATTCCTTAATTTTTCTAAAGTTAAGTAACATGGAAAAATTACAACATTTTGCTTTAAAATATTTTACGTACTTTTTAGACATTTTAGAAAATAATAAAAAATGTTTTGTAATCTTTTTTTCAATTTTCTTTTTAATATTAATTTTATTTATTTATTATTATTTCCAAGCGCATGTTTTTTATTCTTCTATAAGAATTTTTAGGTTTTTCAGTTTTTTTAAATCAGTTTATGCTGCGTTTCTAAAACTCCTCTGAAGTTTAAATTATTTTAAATCTCATCAATTTTACTCAATATTCATTGAATTTATTCGATTATTTACATTTTTTTAAATTTGTAATGTTATAGAATTAAAATTTTTTGATTTTAAAACCTTTTACACTCTTTTTCAAAATTTTAGGAAATTGTTTGATATGTTTAAAAATCTTCTTTAATTTTCTTTCAAAGCACATTTTTCAAAATAAAAAATTACTTTAATTATTTCTAGGAACCTTAAATAATTTTTTCCATTTTCGTGGAAGCTTACAAAATTCTTTAAAAATCTTTACAAGTTTTAATTGTATTTGAAACCATTGAAAATTTCTGAATATTTCTTAAACTAACACAAATTTGAAAATAGATTTTTAAACCAACATATAATTTAAAAAATTGTGCAACAAAATTGCAAAAGAAGGCCTAAAAAGAATTATGTTGCTTAATTCAAGATGTAAAAAATTGACTCATAAGCTTTTAAATTTTTCCAAGGAATTTTAAGAAAAATAGTTTTACAGCCTTGAAATCTTTCGGAATTCCTTTAAAGTTTCTAAAGTTTATGTATGAATTCTTTAAAAATCTAAGTTTCTAGCAGAATTTAAGTTTAAATTTCGATTTGAATCTCTTCGATTCTTCTTAATATTTCTTGCATTTACTCCATTTTGATCTATTTATTATAATCTTACCAAATTGAAAAATTTTGCTTTAAAATCTTCTAAACTCTTCTTTTAAATTTTAGGAAATCCTTTCACATGTTAAAAAACCTTTTTTAATATTCTCATAAAGTACTTTTTAAAAATAAAAAGTCATTAAAAATTTTCCTACCAATCTTCAAAAAGTTCAGTTTCTAATCTTGTCGGGCCTTCTAAGCTTTCTGATCAACTATTTAAATTTTTCCTGATTTTCTTTGAAATTCGGCAAAACGAAAAAGATTGCCCACGTTCTGGAGACACTGGCCCACAGAGTGCGATTGCCAAACTACGTGTGAGAACGCGTTCATTTGCCCATGAGTGAATTATGCATGCGTAGCTGCCAGCTGTCAGCGTCATGAGATGCGTTTCGGCTTGACGCTCGAATAAAAATGAGCTTGAAGAGTTGGATATTCAGTACACGAATTAGTTCATTATTTCAAAACGTTGAGGGATAGACAAAAGACACGGGAAGAATACTTAAACTACACACTAATAATTAAAAATTTGCACCTCTTCTGCATAAAACCTCAACTTTTAATACTTTAAAGTTTTACCCGTAAAGGTTAGCTACGATGGCACCAGTATGGAACCCTGACAATAGTTCACACACCTACCGGTAAGCGATACCATGTGCACGACCGTATGTGAACAAGAACTCTCACATAGCACAATTCCCGAAAAAACCTTGTATTTTTTTTGAACTTAGCCAAAGTGGCCCATCAGTGCGGGGGAAAAAAGGGTTGGAGATGAGGGTGCCCAAACCATCGCCCCCTTTGGTGATATTCAATGCACGGGAGGCGGCGCACAGTGGGAAAAAAGCACCTTTTTTTGACCAAAAATCGACTGAGAGTGCAATTCTTAACAGATTTTGATTTTTTTTTGAAATGACCGTAAGGCTTCCAGTTATAACAGGTAACTGCGTATATTTTAATTTGATTTAACGTGAATTTTTTATTTCACAACAAAGTCACAACTTTTTGTTGCTAAACTTTACCGTGATATCATTTTTTCTAAGACTTTCAAATTCATTAAAAAAGGTCATAAATTAATTAAATAAGTAACTAAAAATAATTTCCAGTAGGTCAGAGTAACTACAAAAATTGTTAATAATGTTATAAACAAATTAATTCACAAAAGTAATTTTTTCGTGATTCGCAATGATTAGCTAATTTTAACCCATAGCTTTTGTATAAAGTATCACAGATAATAATGTGCGCTTACAATAAGTTAGGAATAGTTAATAATTGCCAATTATTTGAACAATTTTTATAAATAAATTCACAGTTTGACCATTTTTTCATGAGTAGCTCTGATTTTTTTGCGGAATCAATGCAAAATGTCTTGCAAAAGACTCTTTGCTGACATATTTTTAATAGTGACAGAAACTGGTAATTATTTTTTAAAAATTTATATACAAATACACATTTTTACCATTTTTTTAATAGGCTAGATTTTTTCGCAGAATGAACTGAAAATGTCTTGACAATGACTGCTTACAAATAAATCTTTCTGGAAATAAAATAAAACAAATGAAGCAAACAAAATCAGGAACGACTTGCAGTTGCTGCAGCTACAAATAAATTGTTTTTGGTATCAACTATACCTAAAAACAGTTGAATGTAGCAGGAGAAACTTCAAGATGTTGTTGATTTGTTTTTCTGCATTTGTTTTATTTTGCTTCATGGAAGACGCTCACAAATAGACTGCGTGTTTCTACGGAGATATTGAGGGAATCCTTCGAAGTATTTTTTAACATGGAATACAGAATAAAAAATCAGCACTTATGTGACATCATTTGGAATAGCGATCCACAATCAAAATGTAACAAAGTAGATTTGATTTCCGATAATATTATTGCTACGTCTTCTCTTGATGAAAGTCAGTTAATGGTTATAAAAAAAAATTGGTTGACTCATTCATGCCTTTGTATAATAAAAATTGGAAAAGTGTCTGTAGGAAAAAAGCATTGTTTGTTCAAAATCATGCTGCATTCTTAGAAGCAGAGTTCAAGGTACCTTTTCCTTGCCCACCTATCCAAACAAAAGGTTTAACTAATGTTCTATAGAACATATAGAGCATATAGAGACAACTAATTCAGGAGCAAATGATGATCTGGATGCAAGCGATGAATCTTATAACAGAGATTCTGAGAGTGAAGAAAACATCAGCTATCACAAGAGACTTTTCACCTCTTCAATTAATAGCAGATGATGATATTATTTGGACGAACAAAACACCTTCATCTGTCAATTTCTGTAGAACAATTAAATTTAATTTCCTTAAAGAAACTGATTCACTTGTAAAGAAAGAGTACAGCTATCACATAAAGCTGCTGGAAAAAGTTCATACCTATTCCATTGGTGTCAGTGGAATAAGTTTTAATATCATCTTTGACTTGAAGTGTGCGATGATTGATGGAAAGGTATGTAATATTCTAACTGGACAGAAAGCATCTTCTCGCTGCAATATTTGTGTAGTTGGATCAAAACATGTTAACAACTTACCATATGTAGCTAAAATTCCGTGCAATGCGGCACATTATAAATTTGATCTCTCGACGTTGCATGCCTGGATTCGTGTTCTGGAATATTTGTTACATGTTTCCTACAATATGGATTTTAAAAAGTTTTACGCAAGAAAAAAGGAAGAAAATAAAATGAAAAAATGAAGAAAGTAACGTATTCAGATACAATTAAGATCCAAACTTGGTTTAACAGTTGATGTTGTGAAGCAGGGTTATGGAACAACAAATACCGGAAATGTTGCCTGTTCCTTTTTGGGAAAAGCTAAATCGGTTGCTAAGATAACCGGTTTGAATTAAGATCTAATCACCAGATTTTACGATATATTACAAGTTATAACGTGCGGAAGGATAGTTAATTGTGCGAAATTGAAGACTTTCTGTTTGGAAACCGCTGATCTTTGCATAAATCTTTATCCTTGGTATAAAATGGCAACATCAGTACATAAGCTGCTTATTCACGGAAGTGATATAATTCAATCTTTTGAGCTACCGATTGGTTGGTATTCAGAAGAGTCGCGAGAGGGAAACAATAAGATCTTTAGAAAAGTTAGAGCTAATAACAGCAGAATGTGTGACAGACAAATGACGAACCTAAATGTTCTTCATCATCTTCTGCTCCATGCGGACCCTTTGATAAGCAGTTATAGAAAAGTAGAATCTAGAAAGATTGAAACTCTGCTAGAAATGGCTAAAAGCAAGACAATCTTCAAGGAGTGAGCTCGATTCTTACTTACTAAAGCATAAATGCCTACCTAAAAACGGCCCTATTCAGGGCCTCATGAGTCAAAAATGGCTCAAAGTATCATAATCTTCAATGAGTGAGCTCGATTATTACTTACTGAAGCACGAATGCCTACCTGAAAACGGCCCTTTTCAGGTCCACATAAGTCAAAAATGGCTGAGAGTATCACAATCTCCAATAAGTGAGCTCGATTTTTACTTACTGAAGCACGAATTGCTATAAACAATATGAAAGCAAGGATTCTTTTGCAAGATATTTCAAATTGATTCCGCAAAAAAAATCAAGCCTATACATGAAAAAATGGTAAAAATGTGCAATTGTCTATAAAAATTGTTTAAATAATTATCAGTTTTTGTCACTTTTAAAAATATAATAGCAACGAGTCTTTTGCCAGACATTTCGAATTGATTCCACAAAAAAAATCAAGCCTCTGCATGAAAAAATGGTCAAAATGTACATTTGTTTATGAAATTTTTTAAAATAATCAACACTTTTCGATCACTATGAAAAATTTTACAGCAAGGTGTCTTTGGTAAGACATTTCAAGTTGATTCCGCAAAAAAATCAACCATATTCATGAAAAAATGGTTCAAATGTGCATTTGTTTATAAAAATTGTTTAAATAATTGGCAATTATTATCTATTCTTAACTTATTGTAAGCGCATATTATTATCTGTGATACTTTATACAAAAGCTATGGGCTAAAATTAGCTAATCATTGCGAATCACGAAAAAATGACTTTTGTGAATTAATTTCTTTATAACATTATTAACAATTTTTGTAGTTACTCTAACACACTGGAACTTATTTCTAGTTACTTATTTAGTTGACTTATGACCTTTTTTAATGAATTTGAAAGTCTTAGAAAAAATGATATCACGGTAAAGTTTAGCAACAAAAAGTTGTAACTTTGTTGTGAAATAAAAAATTCACGTTAAATCAAATTAAAATATACGCAGTTACCTGTTATAACTGGAAGCCTTACGGTCATTTCAAAAAAAAATCAAAATCTGTTAAGAATTGCACTGTCGGTTGATTTTTGTCCAAAAAAGGTGCTATTTTTCCTACTGTGCGGTGGCTCGCGCGGCAAAGCCGCGCCAGCCGCTTATTCACGATCAAATTAAGTTGAAACATTCTTATATCCTTGGCGATTAATCTCAGTTACGAGGAAGGGTAGTACTAGAGCTGCACGCCGACCAAATGCGGAACTAATTCTATCAGTGGGCCTGTGCGGCCGAATGGGCATTAGTAACGGAAAATTTATATTAGTATCCCACTCAATATAAACATGATATAATTCATCACAGCTTCCAAATCTAATTGAACTTGAAAAAGTGGAAATTATCGGCGTATACCTTTGTTTAAAAATAATTACGGAATAATCTGAAAAGATTTTATTACCTCAAACAATTATTGAAAGATAGACAGTAATAGTATATTATAGCAATAAGAAAATAATTTAATGATTGCATTAATTTTATTGCATCTAAGCAGGACAACATACATCAAATTTTTATTTAATTTCATTACTGTGCATGTTTTCAACATTTTATTTCTAAATTAATATCTTCAGCCGGAGAGGTGCATTTTAGAAGAAACTAGGTGATAACTTTTCAAAGAAAAATCAGATTAGGATTCAATTTTACGCACCGTTTAAGGGACAAGCAAGAAAGATCGAGTTCGCTTTAACATTTTTTGACATTTTTTGCGGTCAAGCTATGCAAGATGCAAATAAAGATAAATTTACAGCAATTATGTCATGAACACAAGTCTATAAATTTGTGACAAATCACTTTTTCGTGGGATGTGTAGTATTTGTTTTAATGGTAAAAAATAACATTAAAAATGAAAAAAATGAAAAAGTTACTCGTCCAAAAAAGATCTACAAATTATTTATTATTAATTCCTTTGAAGGGCGTGTAGTTGTTGTTATCCTGAAAAGTAAGTTTAAAAATAAAAACAGAAAGATAACAAGATGCAGTAAAATTATTATTAAAGAAATTGCTTTTGTTTTCAATAGGACCCGCAGTTTTTCAAATTATAAAAAGAAGGAAATGAAGATACTTTTGTTTAAATATAAATTTTTATTATGAATTGTAATAATATGCATTTATTGAAATGATGCAGTTTTCAGGGTAGATGTAACTAAAAATTAATGCAAAATAAAGAACAAATATTAAAGTGACGATGAAAAAGAATTTTAACTTTATTCGGAAATATCTGAATTAGCAGTCCCAGAATGCGGTAAATAAATACATAAAAAATACGTTAAAGCCGAAGGACGTTTAAGAAAAGAGAATTTGCGAAGAAAACACATTATCGAGCGCGAAAAGCGCGGTAAATATAACGTCGACCGCGAAATTATAAAGAACCGCGCAAACATTATTTATGTCCTCTTGGACCGAATCCATTTCAAATCAGTCAGGCTTCTACACTTGAAATCGCAAAATTTCTCAAAAACAAAATAATACGTTATTTTCTAGAGGAAATTGTACGATATTTATTTTTCGGATTTTCAAAAACAAAATTTCACCGAAATATTTAAAAAAAAGGTTTAAAATTAACAAAGTAACAGAATTTTTTCTAAAAAAATTAAAATTTTTATAGGATAAAATTTTATACTTTTCTTCGGAAACAATGACAGATATGAAAAGAACTAAAGATAAAGGTTTGTATGTCTAACAAAGTTCTAAAATGTATCTTGTTATTTTGAGATATTTTTCATCATTTATGACAATAATTTATTAAATGCATTTTTGCTGGAAAAAAATTCTCCTGACCTCAAAAATCATTTAGTTGGCATGATTCTGAAAAATTTCTTACTTCTGTTAGCAAATTATTTTCAAAAATATCTGGGAGAATAAAAAAGTCGAGGTTTTTTTCAACAACAAAATTTCACGTCTTCGAATTCAAAGAAATGAATTTAAAAAATTCTGGAAAAATCTACCTCTTACTTTTTTGGATATTTTTTTTATATTTTCTGCTGAAATATTTAAGAATGAAAGTTTATCACCGTCATACTGGCTGAACTATTTTTGAGGTCAGGAGAATTTTTTTCTCAAGAGTGTAATTTTTTAATTTTTCTCGTAAACGGTTGAAGTTATTTTAAAAGAGCAATACACATTTTTCATAGAACTTTATTAGATGCGTGCATACTTTTGTGTGAATATTTTTTCCTGTGTGTAATTGTTTCCGAGAAAAAGTATAAAATTTGATTGTAATGAAAAACATGCCCTGAACACAAAATTTGTTCAGCCAGCATCATACTCACAAGACATATTTCTGATCAAAGTACAAATTCATACAAATTTGCAAATAATTAAGGATGGGTTTTTTTTGAGAAAATCGAATTTAATTTTTTTTTAGAAAAACCACCGCCGTTCTGATAAGTTTAACCTTTTAATTTTCCGACTGATTACGAAAGAAGGCAATAAAAACTAATAGAATTAAGAAAATAATTTGAGAAGTTTTTTTAAAAACAAAGCACAAAAATCAAATACGCACAACTTCTAAATTTTTTTCTTGCAAATCGGAAAAAGTTATCGCCTAATTTATTCTAAAAAACGACATATTTAGTCCACGAGAGATTATGCGATTTCAAGTGAAGAACCCTATCTGATTTGAAAAAGATTCTGTCCTTGAATATCTTGTTTGCATCTTTACGATTGAAGTTACAAGTTTAGAAATAAAATGTTCAAAACATGCACAGTATTGAAATTAAATAAAAACCTGACATATGTTGTCCTGATTAGACGCCATGAAATCAATACAATAATTAACTTATTTTCTTATTGCTATAATTTACTATTGCTGTCTATCTTTCAACAATTGTTTGAGACAATACAATATTTCCTTAATATTGCCTCAATATTTTTGAACAAATGTATATGCTGATAACTTCCACTTTTTCAAGTTCATTTAGATTGTGAAGCTGTAAATTATAACTTCTTTATATTGTGTGGCAAATTAATATGGATTTCCCGCTACTAATGCCCATTCGGCCACGCAGGCCCATTGGTAGAATTAGTTCCGCATTTGGTCAGCGTGCAGCGCTAGGGCTACTCTTTCTCGCAACTGAAATTAATCGCCAAGGATATAAGAATGCTTCAACTTAAAACCCCGCTTTAATTGGCCAGGCGGCCGCAGCCAGCCTACTGCCACAGCTGTTTTGGTGTCCGAAATCTTAATTAACGTTTTCGGACTTAAGGGTGTTGGTTCAATCCGACTTTGAAGTTTTTCTTATATGTACGGCACTGATACCATATATACATTTTTTCCGAAGGATTTGTGAACGAAAGAAATAAAACTTGTCGAATATCCGGGGTTTTGCGAGATCCTCGGATCAATAAAATGTTGAAAATCAAAAAATTTGTTGAAGAAATTATTATTTTTCCGACAAGTATGAATTTTTCGAAAGATAGAAATCAGCGGGTAGCAGACGACAGCATTTGAACCAGCCTTATCCGAATCCCCGACTTTTTGTACAGCAGCTGTTGTCGCTTACAAGTCCCACATAACGGGTGAACTCACCCGCTAGCCACCAGATAGCGCGTCATTCCTCCTGCTCCAGAAAAACATTGATTCTCATGTGTCAAAACTGTTTAAATAATAAAATAGCAGGTTTTAATTTATAATTCTGACTTTTGGTGATAATAGTGAGATATAGGAACATTTTTCACCCGAACAAATTGTCAGGACACGAGAAGTAAAAGGATCCCGATGGCAAGGTTTTGTCCTCGATATGTATGTGTTTTAGAACTTTTATACTTCACATATTATTCAAGAATAATTTAAATAGAGTTCATACTAAGAATTAAAATAAAAACAACTGTATTACACATAAGTTGACGAAGAAGAAAATTTCAGTGTTTTGTCTTCATACAAAAGTATTGTGAGAGCTTATTATTATAAACAATATTTTATAGAACTTTAAAAATCATTATTTATAAAATTATAAAGTAGGAAACTAGTTATATTTTGTGCTTTTTTTAAACTCATTTTTTTAATCCTCACTAACTTTTGTCCTATTGAAATATTTATCGTTTCCTTTTTTAATTTGGAAGCGTTTATTGTCTTATTTTGAAACCGACCGAAAAATATAAAAAAGCTTCAAAATGAATAAAATAGAGGTGGTTTTTCTAAAAATATGAAAAGTTCTTTTAAAAACAACCCAAAATTACATATTTTTGGCCAATTTCGTTTTATAGTTATAGTATCATAATAAAGATATCTTGTGAGTTTTATGCGGGTTAAATAAATTTTCTCACCAAGAGAATTTTTTTTCATATAATCAAATTTTCTAGTTTGTCTTTCAAACAGCAAAATATATGAAAAAAAATTTGAGATACTACTTTGCGCGTTTAAAAACGTTCTATTAAAATGACACTTGCTCTTTTGCGATAGATCATCATCATGTGCGAGGAAAATTTGAAAATAAAATTTGTAGGAAAAAAAAGAATTCCTTCGGCCTAAAAATGGTTTAGTCCACATAAAGCTGATCAGATGGGTTTCTTATATTAGCAAAAACTTTTCAAAAATATTGGGAAGAATAAAAAAGTGGGCTTCTCTGAATAATATTGTTTTTATTTTCTTAAAATTTTATGAAAAAATGTAAGATTTTCTGGAAAATGCCATCTTTTTATTCTTTCCAGGATTTAAACAAAGTTTTTGCTAATAGAAGAAATATATCATATTTTTCATGCCGGATAAACCATTTTTGAGGCCAGGAGAATTCTTTTTTTATTGAAAATTTAATTGCTGAATTATTCTTTTTGGATGTGAAAAGCTTTATCTCAAACATTTGCATATCTCTCGTTGTTGACAAGAAAAAATAAAAAATCTGATTATATAAAGAAAAAGAATTGTCCTCGCGACAAAAGTTGCTTAGCCCTCATAAAACACAGATGATATCTTCATTATGAAACTACAAATTTTTAACGAAATTGGAAAAAAATATATAATTGTGGGTATTTTAAGCAACTTGTCATATTTTCAGAAAAACGACTATTTTATTAGTTTGAAAGTTTTAAAATATTTTTCTGTGGTTTTAAAATCATACAATAAACGATGTCAAATTAAAAAAGAAAACGATAAATATCTCAATTAGATCCAAAGTTTTTGAAGATTAAAAAAACTAGAGATTTTGTAAAACAAAACACAAAATTCCAATAGAATTTCGTAGACATTTTTTTGGGCAAATTGGAAAAATACATATCGCCCCTTTACTCTAAAAAAGAACGTATTTTGTCCCCGAAAGATTCTGTAATCTCAAGTGTAAAACCTTAAAGCCTACATAAAATATCAATTTTCGTAAATTGCTAGATAAATTTGCCGAGAAGAATATTATTTTTTGTTTTTTTTTCCAACTTGTTCTTGAGTGAACTCGGTTTTTTATCGTAGCCACGGAATAAGTCAAGTGACTGATGAGATGAGGATATTATAAGTTAATTTAATGCGATCTTGGAAATGTTTGCAATGATGTTTTAGGTACAAAATCAGGAGCATGGTGTAGTTTGTATTTCGTCTTTTACAGCTGTTATACTTGAACAGCTGTAAATTATATATTATTATTACTATTATTATTCCATTGAGATATATAGTCAAAGTTCTAAATTTATTTAAAACTTTTTGTTCTAAACAAACGGAAATTTTTATTGAAATTTTATACGTTTTTCATGAATATAAATATTTTAAACGCATAACACTGCAAACGAAAAAGATTAATGTTTGTCTCTATTTATACATTACATTTATTAGTGGCTTGGCCACTAATAGAACCCTCGTATATATAATATAATAAAATAATACAATCTAACATCTTCCAGTGTACGATATCACGATTTCACGCTATTATAATGTGATAATTACGGTATATAGCGCAGGAATTACGGTTTATATTGCAATTCTTGCGATATCGTTTTCTCCATGTATAGTTCTTATATTGTATGTTATTTAGTTGTGCATTTTAGAGAAATATACAGAATTCGTTGATTTTATAATATCTACTTATTCGTTGAATTCATGTAATCCCCCCCCCCTCTTTTTCCACGTATATTTTGTTGAAAAAATGCATTTCATTACTTGATAACAATAAATTATGCAATAAACATGTGTTTGAATTAAAGAAATAATTGCATAAGACCATTTTCATTGGCTTGTTATATTTAACAAATAAAAAATTTTTCGTTCTTAAAAATTGAGTTAATAACATTCAAAATTGTGTAATTCTTAATTTACAATACTCAAGAAAACATTAAGATAGCATTACATTTGCTAATTTCATTATTCAACTTTTTCAGATATTGTTATATCATAATTTTATTTTGTTACATTTTTTAACATAATATTCATCATTTCATTAAAAAACACATACTTATTTACACATGTTCAATACTTATTGTGAGTAACAAACGTGTATAAGCACTTTTTTATCGGTTCGCGCGCATTGACTCCCATAAAGCTCCGCTGGTCCAGTGGAAAAGAGTCTGGCTGATAACCACGCTGCCGTGGGTTCGATTTTTTTCCTCAACTTTTTTTTTCGCATTGTAACCATGTCAAATAATCATTTTTATTGCTCGGTTTTTGTATTACCCTTCACATTTTTGCACAGACCACCATGCGAAATTTTCTACATTGTATGTTAAAGACTATTATATCAAATGTCTATTACAATTTTTTGTGTGTAACGTGGTCTGGTCAGTCTCTCACACGTCGTTCTCAAGCGTTGGGCTTATCTGTGACGTCGTTTTGGCGTATTATGCGAAAAGATCTCGGCCTACAGCGACGTATGTTCGTGAATTGGGCTGAGCAACAATTTGAAAATGATCCGGATTTCCATCGAAAAATCATCTTCAGCGATGAGGCTCATTTCTGGCTGAATGGCTTCGTCAATAAGCAAAATATGCGTTATTGGTCAGGCAGCAATCAACATGAACTGCATGAATCAACATTACATCCCAAAACAATTACGATTTGGTGCGGTTTGTGGGCCGGCGGCGTCATTGGGCCGTACTTCTTCCGTGATGATCAAGACCGGCACGTTACTGTGAATGGGAATCGCTACCGCTCAATGATAACCGAATATTTTTGGCCCGAATTGGATGATATGGACTTAGACAATATGTGGTTTCAACAGGACGGTGCCAGAAGCCACACAGCGAATGTCACAATCGATTTATTGAAAACCAAGTTTGGTGAGCGTGTTCTCTCACGAAATGGCCCAGTCAATTGGCCGCCTTGGTCGTGCGATTTGACGCCGGTAGACTATTTCCTGTTGGGCTACGTCAAGTCTATGGTCTATGCCAACAAGCCAGCGACGATTGATGAACTTCGTACGAATATCGAACGTGAAATTGCAGTAGTATCGGCCGAATTATGCTTGAAAACCGTCGAAAATTGGGTTCAGCGTCTGGACTTCTGCAAGCGTGCCCGTGGTGGCCATGCAAAAGAAATAGAGTTCCATACATAATGGCATCGAATGTACTTTCACATGAATAAAGAATTTCATTTACATCCAAAAGCGTTTTTGTTTTATTTAAAATAACTTTTGTAGCGCTTTTATTGAAAAACCCTTTATATATATATATATAAAAATTTGTCATAAGGACAACCGCAGGATTTCGCCGGGAGCGGGTGCTAATCTGGAAAATTGCACCCGCTTCCAGCGAAATAGCGGTAAAATTTCAGCCACAACCACGTCTCACGACCGTGAGATAGGTGGTTACAGTTTGTAAAGGAATCAATACGACGATCCAGCAAAAGCCTCGTGCACCCTAAGACCACGCAGCGACCCAAGGACAACCGCCTTCTGCATTTTTCCCGCAAGTGTGGCACCTCCAAGAGCGCCGATGATAAGGACGCTCAATTTAACAGAATATTCCGGGTACAATCGTTGCAACTCCCTTATAAGGTCTCGAGACCTCTCTTTCTTTTCATTCTCCATGGTTATGATGTTTTTGTTAGGTGGTGCCGAAAATTCGATAAAGAACATGGTTCGCTTCTCGAAGTCAAGAAGAACCATGTCCGGCCTCGAGTGCGGAACAGAAACAATTGTCGAGAATATAAAGTTCCAGTATATGCGGCACTTCCCATTCTCGACAATTGACTCAATTTCCATAGGAGCATTTAGAGGAGCGATATTAAGGTTAATGCCGTAGGAGTGACAGAGATGGTAATAAAGCACTCTTAGTGCCGCATTGTGCCTTTGAATGTAGGTCGTTCCCGCGTGAGTTGGACAACTAGATAGTATATGATAGTATCGGGAATGCCTTGACTCAAAATGTGGCCACGATATCTTAAGGTGGAAATAACACCGTCTTGGCATGCAAAAATGAAACCCTCCGTACCAGACTTCAATCCCGGCGAGTTAAGAAAAGCAAACGTTAGCTCACAAGACATTGACTGATCCTTCACACTTCTGTGGAAGATACCGTGCATCCTGTTATCGAGGAGCTGTTCTCGAGGAGCTGTTCTCGAAAGTTTTTCTCTTGTGCTTTCTTAATCCGGGCTTTCAGGAGTGAGTACTCGAGATAGATAAGATTTGATGCATTTTGCTCACTCCTAATACTGAAGTCAAGTCCGAGTGCTTCAGCAGCCTTCTCCGCTACTTTGTACAGAAACACACTTTTTTCCAAATGAGATAGTAAATCTGGTTTTCCAAAGTGACATCAATCTCTCTATGCACCCAACTATTTGCGGATGAACCTTTAAGATTTCCAAAAGACAGATGATAAGTC
>NC_046659.1:35842673-35852803 GCF_010883055.1 Belonocnema kinseyi
CCGGCTACGCCTTTCTTTGAGCCTCGTTGTTCATACATTTCTTGCCACACAGGTTCAATTGCCCGAACAATCCTATCATTTAGGATAGGTGTGAATATCTTACAAAGCGTGTTCAGACAAGTTATTGGCCAGTAATTCTTCGGGTCAGCTAAGTTGTGCGGAATAGTTCTTCATCCCTCTTAATACTTTTTTTCACCTCCTCGGTAGTCATAGGTGGGCATTATTTATCAGGCGTTATGAGGGCAACACATAATTCCTTGAAGCTCTTTATATTTTCTGAGCCTTCGTCCAGTCTATGCTGAACTTCGTAGACTTCTTTCCAAAATACTTCGACCTCCTCTGGTTTGGGTGGGTGTTTGACAGTAACTAGAGGGTCTTGGAAGAGTCGAGATGAGTCAGAGAGAAACTGTTGATTTTCTCTGACCCACTTCTACCTCTGCTCTAGACTTCTCTTAGCGTCAGATAGTATGCGTATTCTCTCAACAATATGCTGTCTGATGGTCAGTAGCTTTGACTTGTTATGTGTGTGATAACGGGTCCGGAGTTCGCGCGCGAACTTTCGAACCTTGGCGGTAAAATTCCTGCGAGATGTGATGTAGTCAATCACACACTGAATGCGGGACGCATAGTGTCTTGCCCAGCCTATCTTTATGGCAAGTTGATGCATTCGTCTTTTGGTCTTATGATCAGCCGTTGGTTTTGTTTTACGGTTCGCATCAACCAAAACTCTCGCTGCATTATACACACAATAGTTGATAGCCCAGAGGTCGGATTCTCCGGAAAAATGTCCACGAAGCTCGTCATCCATTTCAGCCAGATATTTAGGCTTAAGAGAAATCTTGGTGTTGATGTTTCTGCGGGTCGTAAAGCATCGCTCTTCATCTATTGGATGCCTGCCTGTGGTTGGTCTTAGTGTCGCCTCTCTTTCTCTGTTGCCGGGTTGTTCTAGCTGTGGTAGAGTAGGCATTACGCTGACATAGCCCCTTTTACGGAGTAGTTCAGCATGGTTTCGCAGACGTTGCTGCGAAAAGTGCGATAGCTCCGGGTGTTTCTCGCACCACAGAGCACGCAGCCGTGCCATGTAACCCCGTTCACGGGCCACACTCGCATCCTAGCACTCTAGCAAGTCGTGATTCAGTAGCTCCGTCCACCCGAAGGTCGCGAGATCCCGCCGATCCATCGCATTGAATCCATTTTCATTGGCTCCCCCAGCTCTAGATTGGTCGGCATTATTGGCCTACCTATTGTCGGGAGCCCTGCGCGTTCTGTTGTTTTGAACCGCACTTACTACAACTATGTTTGGTGTTGTCTTTGTTGTTCCCACGAGAAGCTAGGGAAAGGGGTGCGTCCATCCTTGTAGAACCCCGCATGCAAGGATAAGGCTGCGTACTCTGAGAGGTCGCCTGGTATCCCAGAGTCACCGTTCTAGACACTTCACCCAGGTGCCATTCAGTTTTCGGCACGGTTTTCACACCTCCGCTTGGGTTTTAATTCCTTCGGGACCACCCCTGGACAATTGTCCGCGACTGCCTTCTTATTTTTGTAACCATATTCAGCAGAAACCCTTGGTACAGGGACCCTCTATCCGCAACCCGAGGACGCGTTCGGTGGCTTTGTCATAGACCCTTCGTTTTGATTCTAGAGGATATATATTAAATTATATCAAATACTGTAATTGCTACGCCTCATAAACTACAATCACAATCCATTACGTCCATGCCTTTTCTAAACCCTGTCTGATTGCGTGCCTCGATCTTTTTTTCCTACTTCTATCTTCAATCTCTCCGACAAAACAGTTACATATGCTTCATTCAGTGTTGCTATCAGCGTCACAACACCCTATAATCTTTGACCTCCTCTCCTTTACCTGTCTTCACCATTGGTATTACTACTCATTCTTTCCATAACGCTGGCCACCCCACTTCTCTTAATAATCGATTACACATTATCCATGCCAATTCCTCTAGTTCCTTCCCTCCATATTTCCATACTTCAATTGGAATCTCATCAATGTCAGGTTCTTTTCCATCCTTCATTATTCCTAAGACCTTAACTATTTTTTCCTTAGTTGAATCATCTTTCTTATCTCTTTCTCTACCATATTTCCCTCGCTTTCTAATTTTTCTCTCTGCATCTCCTTAATTCCTGTCTGACCTCCTTTTTTCTCTTCATAGTCCTCATCCCATCCACTTATATTCCCTCCTTTACTATACTAACTTCATTTTTGTTTGTGTACTTTAAACCTTTTTTTATTTCTCCTATCATTTTTTTCATCTCCTAGTCCACATTTCCCTCTCCCATTTTTATATTTCTGACCTTTTCTCTAAACCGTTTTATTTCTTTTGACAAATCCCCTTTTCCTACACTTTGGGTATTTGCTCCTCTTTTATTTATATTGTTATTACTTTTGTCCCTCTAATTAAGGGAAAGTGATTCGAATCAATATAATTATCAACCTCTAGTTTCTTAGCCTTCTCTCTTACCTCATTATCCACTATCACATAATCAATTAACGTTCCCCTTTCACCTGCTGAGCATGCATATTCTCCTTTCTTATCTCCCTCTATATGTCCGTTTAAGATAAACCATCCCAACTGCTCCAAGCACTTAAACAACTTTTTTCCCTTCCCATTTAGTGCCTTATCCTTGGATTTCCTTCCTCTCTCTTTTCCCCATTCCTTTTCAGATCTTCCTGCTGTTCTCGAATTGAAATCACCACCTATTATCATCTTGATCTCTTCTTTATTTTCTTTTATCATTTCTTTTATCTCCTCTGCTTGCTTCTACGGATCACCGTTAACATAAACCCCCACTAACTTCCACTTCTCTCCTCCCATCTTTACCTCTTCTACTATTGATCCTTCTTTTTGTTATTTTCTCTCTTTCTTATCTTCCCTGTTATACATTTAATCCTTACTCCCATCACCATTCCTCCCATTGCTCTGTCCTTTTTATTCTTCCAGTTTGCATTTTGCACTTGCCATTTGTAAGCTTTTGGTGACCTCCCCTTTACTCTTTCCCATTCCTTTCAATCTAGCCACGTCTCCATCATTATTACTACATTCCAATGTGTTAAATTTCTCTTAAACTTCCTATCTTCTCTCTACAATCCTATATATCCCAGTAACATATCTTCCATGCTTTCCTACTTTGGTTTCTCGTCATTTTTTTTCCTTCTCACTATTTCTTATTTTTCTATCTCCCGTTCCTTTCTCTTCTAGTTTCCCTGCACCTCATTTCTTACTACTCGTTCCCTATCTTTATCGCAATCCCACCATACTCCATATATCTGTATTCTCCCATACTTAACCCATGTTCTTTTTCCGTTTTTTTTTCCTCTTCCGCAATTTTCCTTAACTTATACTGCATCTTCCTTTCTACCCATGCCAAATCATCCTCTATTCTTTCCAAGCTTCCATATAACATTCAGTTCTTTGTCATCACTTCCCTCTTATGTTTCTATTTCTTTAGTCTCACCAGTATCATTCTCTCCCCTATTATCTCTTCTCTCCCTACACTTTTCACTTCCTCTATCTCGACCTTCGCATCAATTCTTTTTAGTACTTCTTTCAATCCTTCCTTCACCTCCTTTCACTCTAATCTTATACCCTTTATTATTATGTTTCTTTTTCTTTCTTCCCTCTCTTTCCTTTCTATTCTTTGTTCTATTTTTCTCAGTATTTCCTTCTTCGTTCTCCCACTCTCGCCCCCCACCAAAATCCTGGTCCGAGCCTTCTAGTTTCTTTATCCTACCTTGCATTTCCTCTACCTTTTTATTATTATCTTCCTGCTTCTCTAGCTTTTGTCCCAATGACTGCACCCTCTTTTCTAACTGTTTCCTGACTTCTTTCTATTCCTTCATTTCTTTCTTAAGTTCAACCATTTTCCGCATAATTTTCTTCTCTAATTCCTCTCCCCTTTCTCCTGTTTTTCTTCATAAATCCCCATTATTTCTATCATCACTTCGCGAATATCTACCAGTCTTTCCTCTTTCGTCGGAACTTCAATTTCATCTCAGCTTCCTTCAGTCCTCTTACTATTATCATCCTTCTCTGCGAAATTCTGCTCTTCCGGCGGTGATCTAAATATTTTAGGACATTTCAAGCTCGAACCGATATCTTCCTTCTCTCGACTGCTTCCCCTCTCCCCTCTTTTCCGTTTGATAAAAGCCTCAATCGATCCCACGCTTTTTGCTCTTAATCTCTCCTTTTATACAGTTTTCTTGTACTTCTCCCTATCCTTTCTCTCGTCGCGGTCTGGTACCTGTCTCGCCTTTCTCCGTTGCTACCGAACCTTGCTACTACTAATCCGATCAGCTCAGTCCTCCCACCCTATCACAAATCTCCAAACAACCTAACCTCAACTTCCACATAAATCTGTCTCAATCCTAAAAAATATCTACCTCCCTTTTTCGGCTTAGTATCGATACTAAACATATGGGATCTACACGTTGTTTAACTCTACACATTCCGTGTAGACATTATATTAAGGTGATCGACTCTACACATTTAATTCACCACCTAAAACTATAAACATAAAGTCTACACATTAATTTCACCACGTAAGTCTTCACATTGAAGTGCACAGATTCAAGTTAACACAGCAAAGTATACACATAATAACTCTGCACTTTGAAATTGTGAAGATTAAACTGTACACGTTCAACTGTGCACATTAAAGTCTACACGTTAAAACTGTACGCATGGAATTCTGCACATTGAAGTAAACGCACTAAACTTATAGAAAATATGATTTTCATCACTTTATTGTCAATAATGATTTATAAAAAATTATAAATTATAAATTTACATTCAAATTGTGTGCAAAAAAAGTCTCTATTTATTTCCCTCTGAATGCACAACGGCAATATTATTTTATGCAGCTAAAGATTAAACAGGAATGGTATCTATGTTACAGTCAAAGCGATGAATCCACTCAATGTGTATAATGCCTGGGCATTCTCCAGAATGCCTGGTTCGGTCATTCAATGTGATGAATGCTTCTAAAATTCATCGCTTTGACTAGGCATTCTTGGTGATCTTGGTACACCATTATGAACTTGAAAATTCTATCAGGCTGAAATTGCATATCTATTAAATCTACTTGGCATCATGAATTTATTTCTGTGCTTATGATAGGTTTTACTACTACCCCTTTTCTGGGTATCCTGAGTTTACCTTGACAAATTTCACAAAGATTCAGATATTCCATAATTACTTCCTTAGTAATGTTTTTGTATTTATTATTTAAATTATTTCTCATTCGGTCTCTACCAACATGAGCAATAGAGTTATGCCCATCATGCAGTATAATGCAAAATTCCTCTGTATGTGCATAAAATAGAATCTTTGTGTCGTTTTCATTAGCAGGAACGATCATCTTTTCTCTACTGCTAAATTCAGCGACGTCATATCGGCGTAGAAACGGATTATCTTGAGAACATTTCTTATACTTACAACTTTTCTTTGTTTTCACATCTTCCAATAGTTTTTAAATAATCATTTTTGGAAAGTAGAAAACTATGTTCGCCTTTAGCTGATAGTAGTTCTTTTATACGTTCATCAAACTTTTGGTTCATTTCAATTATCGACTGTTCGATTTTTCAGTCTATTACCTGATGACATAAATTTCGAAACATTAAAAATGCATTGATATGTGAGTGAGCATGAAAGTTGAAAGTTAAAACTCATTACAAACGTCTCGAAAATTAGCAGCACGAAAAAGAAAATGCGAATAAAATTTTTCAAGGTAAACTTTAAAAACAAAATACAGCACAACTCAGCAGCAGCAAGTCACACCGAGTACCAACGATAGTCCGACGAATGAGCGATTTTCAAACACATGGTTAACTTGACTCTGATTCATATTCCCCTCTCCCATCCTCTTTGTTTACATCATACACTCTCCTATTACACCGAAAATTTAATGCATTTTGTTGAGTCATCTTAAAAACTGTCCCAGGATCTTTTTTCGGAAGGGGGTCTTCGGGCTTATGTATAGGGAAAGAGTGGGGAAAAGGGAAATGATAAATGAAAATACTTAGTTCCGGGGGGGTTATCTCCCCCTCCCCCGCCTGGCTACGCCAATGTTATTAAATATTCCACTAGACTATTAGTAATAATTTTAAAGAAAAAACAACAAATTTTCAACAAAAAAAGTTATTGAAATAATTTCCATTTGTTTCAATAATTGAAAATTAATTAACCAATAATTAAAAATATTCCACTAGACCAATATTAATAGTTTTAATTTAAACAAAGACCAGAATACAGTGCTCATTTTTTGCTTTAAGGGTAGTTTTCAGGTACTCGTGGGGATATGTTAGGGATGTCAAACCCATATGTCTGATACATGAAATTCTTTGATGGAGAATTCTCAACAGGCCCCGATACTTTCGCATCACATTTTTTCAATCCCTAAAAAATTATTTCATAAACTAAAAAAAATGATTTTTCCCCATGCATTTTACATGGGAAACTTTAAGTTAAAACCGACACATGTTAAAATAAAAAATAAAAAATTAGGGAATTTCTTTTTTCGGATTTGAAGTGAAATTGGGGGGATCGTTGCCTTCTAAAAAGAGCGTTTTTAAGCCACCCTAGTGTACATTTTACCGTGTAGAGTTTAATGTGCATTGTTTCTTCGTATAGAGTTTAACGCGCAGACATTAATGTGCCCATTTTAATTTATATGCCTTTTTATCAGGAAAATTAATATCTTGACTGTATATAACGTGCAGAGTTAAATATGTAGAATTTAACGTAAAGAGTTTTTTTGTGTAGACTTTAATGTTCCAAGCTTTCTATTTTCGAGGTTAGCGTGCAGATTTTAATGCGCACGGTTTTAGCATGTACACTTTAATGTGTACAGTTAATGTGTGCAGTCTTTAAAAATTCATTTATAAAAAGTTATAGAGTTAAACGTGGAGGCTTGAATGTGTAGACTTAAATGTGTAGCCTCGAAGTTTACGCATAACGTGCAGAGTTCATACAACGTGTAGATCCGATATGTGTAGTATCGACCGGGCCCGCACTTCATGCAAAAATTCGAGAATTGAGTAATTACGTTTTTAGTAGAATTTAATTAATTAGTCAATCGATGGCGCTATTATATTTAAAAATATCTTACATTTTAGTTTATGAAAAAAAAATTTTTTGAACATATTAATTGAAGCCCTAGAAACTGAACAAAAATTATTTATAATAAACTCGCGAAATTGTGTAGATATTCCGAGTCGATTGTTTTAAAAATGCGAATTTTTTTTTGACTATACTATGAAATATATATCCTTCACATAATGAAAAGTATTTATTATATAATTACAAAAAAAAATTTCATGCAGAAATGACCAGAAGAAACCTTGGCAGCCTGCTAAAGGATCACGTATTTGCAGTTCTTATTTTGTAGATAAAAAGAAAAGTGAGCATCCAGAAAGCGGCTCATACTTACCAACAATTTTTTCAAATATTTATAAAAGAAACCCAGTACCTTTTGCATCTTGGGGCAAGGTAAATGACGTGCAAAACGCAATGAGAGAAAGGAAGCTGTACAATCTCTGTTCCCGTCTTGTTATAACTCCTGATTCTAATGCGATTCAAGAAAATGATTCCGAAATAAGCAAGAAAAAATTTTATTTGTATATTTTAAAGAAATATTTAGGGTAAGTTCACCGAATTTCATCTAATACGTTTTGCGGATATATAGTATTTCTAAAAAAGTCTTATTTTTAAATATAGCAAATAGTAACTCATTCAGAGCTGATCTAGCACTTTATAGTGGATGAACTATTGTTTGTTTGATTTTAAATAGAATTCAAAGGTGCGCTAGTGCAAAAAATGGCGTTTCGCACACTTGAAGCAGACAAAGTATATGTTTAGTCTGAAGCTTGGGATGTCATGATCATGTTAACTGGAAACATTGAATTTTATCACTCTATAATAAAATTTAATTGGAAATAATAGGCAAAAACTGTTTTTGATGTGAATCTGAAATTTGTGATTTTTTACAATTCTAACATTTTTTCTGAAAAAACTGCTATCTTAAAATGTCAAAAGTGAATAATTGCGGTACGTTTGTGCATCAGAATCCACTATAAATTTATCAAATTTTCTTTAACAATTTAAGTATTTTTGTCAGATAGAAAATTTGTGAAAAAACGCATTTTTTGGAAGCTTATAACTTCTTCCCGAGACCTTCGAAAAATTAGAGGTTTGGCAAATTATTAAACTCCGCTATCATATACTCAGTATGTACAGCAAAGATGTTTCGCTTCATTAAAACAATATTGAGGTTTAAAATTTTACGATGTACAGGTTACTCTTAGATAGGTTACGATGTAAACTGAAGATAGCAGAACAATT
Source organism: Belonocnema kinseyi (assembly GCF_010883055.1). NCBI lineage: Eukaryota > Metazoa > Arthropoda > Insecta > Hymenoptera > Cynipidae > Belonocnema > Belonocnema kinseyi. The sequence goes on from NC_046659.1 coordinate 35,851,034, forward strand.
ATTTGGTAATGAAAACGAATTAAAATGTGTAAAATAATTAAAAATAATTAAAAATAATAATGGTTATAAAAACTTTAATTTATTTCATTAAATATATTTTTGAAACTGCATACCATGACCATTATAGCGCGGTAAAATTTAATTGCGTCGTCCCCATGTTCAAATCAAACATATACTTTGTTTGTTTAAGGAAGTACCCTCGGTACATAGCAAGTCAGTTGAGAAAACGCTTCGATTTTTTATTGAGTCACACGGTCACAGTTATAAATTTGGCAAAGTCGCGTGTGAACAAGCGTGTTATTAAAAATTCGCACATAAACTAGAGCACGTGGAATGGATACGACAATGCCATACCTTTAGTTCACTGACGTCACTCATACGAGGTGTGTTCAAAAAATAAGGTGACTTTATGGTTTTCTCAAAAATTATTCATTTATTACTGAATATTTATGTTGTCCCCTTCAATGTAATCCCCCTCAGATATAATACACTTGTGCCAACGCTTTTTCCAATCATTAAAGCACTTCTGATAATCATTTTGTGGTATAGCCTTGAGTTCTTTCAGCGATGCAGTTTTTATCTTCTCAATCATTGAAAATCGATGTCCTTTCATGGGTCTCTTCAGATTTGGGAAAAGGAAAAAGTCACTGGACGCCCAATCCGGTGAATATGGAGGCTGAGGCATGACTGTGGTGCTTTTTTTGGTCAGAAAATCTTTCACAAGCAACGATGAATGAGCAGGTGCATTATCGTGATGCAAAAACCACGAATTGTTTTTCCAAAGTTCCGGACGTTTATTGCGTATCGCCTCTCGCAAACGGCGCATAGCCTTGAAGGTCTCCTTATTAACCGTACGACCTTGTGGTAAGAATTCCTGATGCACTACGTCACGGTAATCAAAGAAGATAGTGAGCAAAACCTTCACATTTGATCGAACTTGACGTTCTTTTTTCAGTCTTGGAGACTCAGGATGCTTCCACTGAGACGATTGGGCTTTATTTTCGACGTCATAACCATATACCCACGATGCATCCCCAGTTATAACCCTTTTGAGAAAATCAGGGTCATTATTGACTTCATTCAACACCTCCTGAGCGATGGTCTTGCGATTGATCTTTTGATCAAAATTAAGCAGTTTTGGAACAAATTTCGCTGACACATGTCTCATGCCCAAAACGTCCGAAAAGATAGCATGGCATGAGCCAACCGATATGCCAACATCTTCAGCAACTTCTCTTATGGTAATTCGGCGATTTTTCAACACCATTTCTTCCACTGCTTGAACGTTTTCATCTGTTGCTGACGTGCTGGGACGTCCTGAGCGAGGTTCGTCTTAAACATCCTCTCGGCCTTTTTGGAACAGCTTGTACCACTTATACACATTTTTCTTACTCAGAGTAGACTCACCGTATGCAACTGTCAACATTTCAAGAGTTTTAGAGCACTGGATTCCATTTTTCACACAAAATTTAATGCAAACTCTGTGCTCCATTTTTTTCGAAAGAAGAAAATCGCCGAGCACACCAAATCCTTCTTACCTTTTACGCCTCTGCCAGAAAAACAACACGAGCGATATAGTCAAAACTATGAACATATGATCGTGACGAGTGTACCAACAGAACAAAACAAAAAATTACGAAAAATACGAAGATTGAAAAGTCACCTTACTTTTTGAACACACCTCGTACATTTACGGTATAAATAATTTTTTTTTATTCTTACAGGTACTGAATGATACTTTTCGAAGCAGATATGAATTTCGCATAACAT
>NC_046659.1:35852903-35861647 GCF_010883055.1 Belonocnema kinseyi
AGAACTTTTTCATTTTTAAACCTTCTTATATACTACAAAAAAGCATCTATTCTCATAAGACCACATGTTTTTTCTATAATTGATTTCTCGAGTATGAGGCTTTGAAAGGTTTCCGAAGATCAAACGATTCTCATTTGTAATTATATTACCAACGGTACTCCCTTAAAGTCATTTATAAAAACGTGTGAGAAACTCCATTTTTTACATCTTTGCACCTTTGAATATCACTTAAATTATTAAACAACAATTTATACATTATACAGTGCCATATCAAGTTTGAATGAACTATTATTTACTCTATTTAAATATCACATTTTTAAAATATCTAGGCAACATGTTTCCGACAAAAGTCAGTCGACTAACCTATTTTAATATAATTTTATTAATTTTTTGTTTAACAACCAAACAGCGTGCAAAACGAGTGGTTGGAAGCTCATCGAAATATTGAGTTCCAAACAGAGCCCTATGTGAAAGAATAAAACAGCAACGATGATATCACTTGTAATGTTTTGTTCTGTTGGGATTTAGATAACAATGACTCCACTCAAACAGAAATGTACGTTTGGCAACCAATTAAACAAACTAAAATTATTATTGAGAATGAGGTTCTAACAGTAGTAAATACGAAAAACACTAAAGGTCCAGATTTTGAAATAGATTTTTGCTACTCTCTTTAGCCTAATCGTATCGGGCAAACAAGTACAACCTCTTTATTACAAAAAAAATGAAAAGAAAACAGACTTCTACTGTTCTTGATGAAGTTAAAATTTGGGTATTTATTTTTTTGCCCTGGTATGTCTTTTTTACATACAGGCCATTACAGCATCTGACATCTTTTAAGAAAAGAAGGAAATGATCTCACTTAAAACAAAGAATTGGACGTTCTGGCCCTCGCGAGAAAGTGTTAAAAGAAATATTCCATTGACGTTTAATATGTATCCCAATTGCAGATGTAAATATAATTGATCGTCCTCAGTTACGAACTGAAACACCATCAGCAGTAGAGCCAAGGGTACTGCTGTGTTCAAGCTATAAAGGATCGCATACGATTAAATTCCTTGTAGCTATTACACCAGATGGGTACATTCGTAAAATTTCAAAATGTTATGGAGGTTGAGCTATCGACAGCTTTATTATAAATGACAATGGGCTTTTTAAATTAATAGACTCAGGCGAACAAGTTTTAGCCGAAAAAGGTTTTCCGCAAATTAAATCTGACTTCCATAAGGTTTTCTTTGAATCGTAAAAAATAAGATTAAAAATAAAAAAATTAAATTTTTGAAAAAAGAACAGAAAAGACGAAAGAGGACAAAGGACCCTATATATGTTCCTTTATAAGACCATATCGACGCCTGAGTAGAATAAGGTGTTTGTTCCGAATCTACTCGAGGAAGGTGCTAGTTCGAAGTTCGTTTGAAGAAGGTGCTCGTTCCGAATCTGCTCGAGAAAGGCGTTGGTTCCAAGTTCGATTGAAGAAGGTGTAGATTCTGAACTTTTTGGAAAAAGGCTTTCGTTCGCCGAAGTATTTCATTTTTTATCTCATTCATCTCCCTGTCCATTCTTTCTGTAATTAATCCCGCCATCCCTACTTCATCCTCTGCCATCAACTCTATGTCGTCTGCGTATGCATATATCTTTTCCTTCCCTATCCTAACTCCTCCCCAACCCTATCTCCTTATTTCTTCTTCCAAGTCTGATATTAATAAATTAAATAAAAGTGGGCTCATAGGACCTTTACCCTGATTCTTGTCTCTCTAAAAATTTCTGATTATCTCTTTATCAATCCCTCTCTTATCGCCTTTGTTATCATAACTTTTTCTATTTTTCCTCGGTTTAATGAGTCAAACGCCGCCTTCAAGTCCACGAACATTGCTATCATTGTCCCCTTTTCCCTTTAATTCTCTTATTTACTAGATAGTTCAGAATATATATGTTGTCCATTACCCCCATTCCTTTTCTAAACCCTGTCTGATTCGGTGACTCAATCTCTTTTTCTTCAACATCTATCTTCAATCTCTCCGACAAAATAGTTACATATACTTCATACAGTGTTGGCATCAACGTCACCCCCTGTAATATTTAACCTCCTCTCCCTTGCCTTTCTTTACTATTGGTATAACTACTCCATCTTTCCATAACTCTGACCACCCCTCTTCTCTCTATACTCTATTACACATTACCCATGCCCATTCCTCTAGTTTCTCCCCTTCATATTTCTAGACTTCATTTGGAATCTCATCTATACCAGGTGCCTTTCCATCCTTCATTTGTTCTAAAACTTTAACTATTTCTTACCTTGAAATTTCCTTTTCCCATCTCTTTCTCTAACAAATTTTTCTCCCTTTACAACTTTTCTCTCTACTCCTCCTAGCAAATCCGAAAAATATTGCTTCCATTCTATCATTTCAATATCTTGGTTTACTCTTTTTCTTCTTTTTCTTTCTCTATTTACTCAGTATACTCTCAGTATACTCAGTATACTCAGTATACTCTTTCTTTTTTTCCTACATTCTTCCCCATTACTTTTTTATTTTCTCCCCTTTCTTAATTCCTTTCCGACCTCCTATTTTTCTCTTTGCAGTCCTCATCCCACTCACTTCTATTCCCCTCTTTACTAACTTCATTTTTGTTTGTGCACTCTAATCCTATTTTTATTTCTCCTATCATTTTTCCCATCTCCTCGTCCACATTTCCCTCTCCCATTTTGATATTTCTTATTTTTTCTCTAAACTGTTCTTTTCTTTCCCTGGACCAATCCCTTTTTCCTACACTTTTTACATTTGCTCCCCTTTTACTCATATTGTTATTGTTTTTTGTCCCTCTAATGTCACTATTAAGGGAAAGTGATCCGAATCAATATATTCTCCTATCTCTAGTTTCTTAACCTTCTCTCTTACCTCATCATCCACTATCACATAATCAATTACCGTTCCGCTTTCACTTCCTGATCGTGTATATTCTCCTTTTTTATCCTCTTCTATATTCCCGTTTAAGATATACCATCCCAACTCCTCCAAGCTCTTCAACAACTTTTTTCCCTCCCCATTTAGTACCTTATCTTTGGATTTCCTTCCTCTCTCATCTCTCCATTTCCTTCCTCCTCTGTCTCCTGTTCTCGCATTGAAATCCCTACCTATTATCATCCTAATCTCTTCTTTATTTTCTTTAATCATTTCTTTAATCTCCTTCGCGCTTTCCTGCATATCACCGTTCACATAAATCCTCACTACCTTCCACTTCTCTCCTCCCATCACAGCCTCTTCTACTATTACTCCTTCTTTTTGTTAATTCCTGTCCTTCTTATCTTTTCCTGTTATACATTCATTCCTTACCCCCATTACCATTCCTCCCATTGCTCTGCCCTTTTTATTCTTCCTCTTTGCATTTTGCACTTGCTATTTGTAACCTCTTGGTAACCTTCCCCTTGCTCTTTCCAATTACTTTTCATCTAGCCACGTCTCCATCATTATGACTACATCCCATTGTGTCAAATTTCTCATAAACTCCTTATCCTTTCTCTCCTATCCTGCTATATTCCAGTAAAAAATCTTCCATTCTTCCCTACTTTCGTTTCTTATTATTTTTTTCCTTCTTACTATTTCTTATTTTCCTATCTCCCGTTCCTTCCTCTTCTAGTTTCCCTGCACCTCATTTTTTACTATCTGTTCCCTTTCTTCATCCCAATCCCACCATACTCCATCTATCTGAATTCTCCAATACTTAACCCATGTTCCCTTTTCCTTGTTTCTTTTCTCTTCCGCTATTTTCCTCAACTCATACTGCATGTTCCTTTCTACCCATGTCAAATCATCCTCTATTCTCTCTGGACCACCATATAATAACCTCTTCTTTGTCATCACCTCCTACTTATGTTCCCATTTCTTTAGTTTCACCAGTACCATTATCTGCCTTCTTCTCACTTCCCTTCCTACATTTCTAAAAGATTATTTTTCTAAAAGATTACAAAATTTCATTAAAGTTTATCACTAGATATCAAATATATTTAAAAACTATAAAAGTTACATTTTTCGATTAGACGCAAATTCAAAAAGTTTGAGCTCTTTCAAAATTTAAATAAATTTTTGTTATCAGTTTTAGAAATTGTTGTCAAATTTTCTGGTACGCGTCAAAAAGAATTGCTAATTATCCTAACGACATTTTTAAATTCGATTAAACTTCAAAAGGATATATGCTTTTCAATATTTTGAAACTTTTCGAAAAAATTAAAAAAAAATTTTTACTAGATTAACAAATATCAATCAAAATTTCTTCTAGATATAAAATATATTTTTTTGAAACTATTATCATAAAATTTTTTTAATTAGACAAAAGTTCCAAAAGTTAGATCATTTTCAAAAATATGCAATTTTGGTTTGTTAAGAGATCCATAAGTTTACAGCGTTGTTTTTAGTAGATTTTGACAAGATTTACAAATTATCATGATAAAGTTTTTAAATTGGTCACAAGTTATCGAGCGCGAAGCGCGAGTTTCGTAATGCATATCTAATCGTCAAAGCTGTAGGTGCTTTGAGAACCTTCTTTAAAAACAAATCGAAAAAAATGCAGTTACAATTTATGGCTGTAATTCCTCAGAAGTTGAAATCACAGTATTTAATTTAATTTATAGTATTTACGATACTTGAAAAAATGTAGTTAAAGTGTACGCATTAAACGTACGAAAACGAGTGCGAAGCGCGAGAGCGTACCCGCGCGAACTAGGCGTGCTCAAACTTGGCGAAAAGCGCCGAGTGCCGCGCGCAATGAGGATGCGCCCGCGCAGCAAGCATATTTTTCACTAAAAATAAACTAAAAATTACATTATTAGAAAAAAATTCGACAAAATTAATCCTGATTCATATTATTTTTAAATTAACGTATCATGAATTTAAATCACTTATCATCGTTCGGTTTGATTAAATCGACAAAATTAAATCTGACTTAATTTCTTAAATTCACAGGAAACATATTTCAATTAAAAATGAAAACTATAATTGTTAAAAAGTCCTTAGTCTCGCATCAGCAGTATCACTTCAAAATTTTAAGTATAAAATTTGTTTCATGAAAATTCAATTGGATACGGAAAAAAGGAAAGATTTACAATTCATGTGTTCAAGCGGGGTTATTCCTTTAAAGTATAACTCAGTTTTTAATAAAATTATGGAGTGATTTATTGCTTATGTTTGAAATATTTGCTTTTTTCGATGATCATGTTTATTTAAGAAATATACATAATCTTCTTTGAAACAAACAAAAATATTTAAAGACTTTACAAATGTACTATAAAGTATTAGGCATAGTGCACAATATACGTATCTTAAATTGCTTTGAGTAAATTAATATTCTTGTTCTTCGATAAATTATGTTAATGCATTCAATAATGTACGAGAACTATAATTATCCTGGACGTCCTTTTTTGCTAATATAGGCAGGTTTATTATAAATAATATAATATTCAATTAGCTGTTGCAAAACCTTATTTTATTCAATACTCACCACACTGCATGACATATTATAATTAATTCATAATATAGTGATTTCAAAATAAATGTAAAAAGTGGTGTCGTATTATCTTAGTTTTATATAATTATGCAAAATAGTATGAATTAAAAGCTGAAATAAAAGAAGGAACATTTATATTAGGCAACTTTGATCCCCTGCGTTAGTGATACCACTACAAAATTTTAAGAATGAAATATTTCGACGAACGAACACCTTTTTCTAAAAAGTTTGGAATCAACACCTTCTTCAACCGAACTTGGAACCAACACCTTTCTCGAGCAGATTCGGAACGAACACCTTATTCTACTCAGGCGTCGATATGCAGATGCACAGTAGTTTTTCATTAATCGTAAAAAACAAGATTAGAAATAAGAAAACTAATAAAAAGAAACAAATAAGAATCAGTATGATTCAATTTTTATGCATATGTGATGTGCGCCGAAGAAAGGGGGCACTCTAAAAAAATCAAAATCAAGGTTTTTACACATTTCGATAGTTTTTGAGCTGCTCTTTTTAATTAAACCATCGGAAAAAATATCCGAGAATTATTATGGATAATAATTGAGTTGTTGGGTACCGTAGCAATAGGGCTTTGCCTTGAGAACCGCGAGAGTGTAGTAGTAAGTGGAGAGAGATGATTTCGTGAGTCTTTCCTCTCTCCTAAAAGTCCGTTCTATCGAGTCGACTTCAACCGCACGTCCTGCAAAATATCACTTTTCAGAGTAAGCCTCCTTTCTTCGGCGCACGTTACATATTATGAATTGTAATGATATAAATTGATTGAAATGATACATGTTTCAGCGCAGCTTAGAATACAATTTAAAGCAAAATACGCAACAAATATTAAAATAATCATGATAAATTCCATTTGTGATTTAGTTTGCAATGTCTGAATAAGCAATCCCAGGCAGAGTTACATAAAAAATGTATTATATTTTACATAAAAGTGTTGTTTATAATGCAGCAAAGTTGACATTTTGGACAGAATCGAGTGCGAAGCACGAGATTCGTGATGAGAATGTGTTCGCTAAAGCCGAAAGAGCTTTAACAAAAGAGAGTTCACAATCACAAAATTACAGTTGTCGGTCCGTTGACCTTTGATTTTAAAAGTTCTGTCCACGAAGGCGGAATAAATGAAAAAACCGAGCGCGGAGTGCGATAATCAGTCGCGTGCCGTGGCCAGTAATCCCAGATCTGAAACGAGGTGCACTCCAATACTATCATAGGTCAATGTCCGTGTGAATATATTAAGAGACAATGTACATGACTGGGTTGCGCACGCAACTCATTTCTCCTCTTCTGAATTTGAAAACTCGAAGATGCACGATTGCCGATCGGAAAACTTTGGCGGTTCTATTCATATCTCGATTTGCTTTGAGATAAAATCAAGAAATCGGGATTTTAATGTTTCCAGGTTTCGATGCTTCGATTTTGTGGTCATGTTTTTTTAGGTGTAGAATATTAATACTATTCTATATATATATTATATCACATTATAAAAGCCTTACTTTTCAATTTTGATTTGGATTTCAAAGAAATTCATAAAATTGGCGATTTTCATGATTTGAATACTTCGAGCTCCTCTTTATATTCGCATATTTTGAGGTTGCGTTATTTCATGTATAAAATATAAATTATATAAATATTAATACTTTTATATAAATATATAATTAAAAATTTGTCATAAGGACAACCGCAGGATTTCGCCGGGAGCAGGTGCTAATCTGAAAAATTGCACCCGCTTCCAGAAAAATCGCGGTAAAATTTCAGCCATAACCACGTCTCACAACCGTGAGATAGGTGGTTATAGTCTGTAAAGGAATCAATACGATGATCTAGCAAAAGCCTCGTGGACCCTAAGAACACGGAGCGACCCAAGGACAACCGCCTTCTGCATTTAGAGGAGCGATATTAAGGTGAATGCCGTAGGAGTGACAGAGATGGTAATAAAGTACTCTTAGTGTAGCATTGTGCCTTTGAATGTAGGTCGTTCCCGCGTGTGTTGGACAACTAGATAGTATGTGAGCTAAATGCTCGGGGTGTGCATGGCACGCCTTGCGGCTATCATCGGGAATGTCTTGGCTCAAAATGTGGCGACGGTATGTTAAGCTGGAAATTACACCGTCTTGGCAAGCAAAAATGAAACCCTCTGTCCCAGACTTCAATCCGGACGATTTAAGGAAAGCAAACGTTAGCTCACAAGACATAGACTGATCCTTCACATTTCTGTGGAAGATACCGTGCATCCTTTTATCTAGGAGCTGTTCACTAAAGTTTATCTCTTGTGCTGTCTTAATCCGGGCTTTCAGGAGTGAGTACTCGAGATAGATTAGATTTGATGCATTTTGCTCACCCCTAATACTGAAGTCAAGTCCGAGTGTTTCAGCAGCCTCCTCCGCTGCTTTGTACAGAAATGCTCCTTTGCCTACTTCCTCGTGATTCCTGGCCATTTTAAGAAGAGCGTCTCTTCCATTTGCAACTCTATGTGCTATACCCAGAATAATCCTGTTGTGAAGACATTCAAGACTCAAAATTCCGCGACCCCCTTGACGGCGTGAGATGTACAGTCGCGGAACGGAAGACTTAAGATGCATGCTTTTGTTCATGTTCATAACATTTCTTGTCCCGATATCAATAGATCTGAGCTCGTTCTTCGTCCATGGAACTACTCCAAATGAATAGAGTAGTACCGGGACCGCAAGGATGTTCGTTGCAGATACTTTGTTCCTCGCCGACAGTTCGGAAGACTAAATCTGTCGGATGAGACGTTTGTATCTGCTTCGGAGAGTATCCTTTATAGATGTCACATCCTGGATGCGGCTTTGTGGCATGCCCAGGTATGTATAAGTCTCTCCAGTGCAAAAGTATCGTATGGCGCTTCTATCAACGAGCTCAGGATCTTCAGGGATGCCATTAAGTTTTCCTCGCTTCAAATAAACCTTGGCGCATTTGTCTAACCCAAATTCCATTCCAGTTTCCTTAGTATATCGTTCGACAATCCCCAGAGCTAGATGCAGTTGCTCTCTGTTTTTAGCATAGATCTTAAAATCGTCCATGTAAAATACATGAGTGACCTTGTACTTTCGATCTGCAGATTTGCCGCACAAGTACCCGTCGGAATAGCGCAGTGCTAGAGATAGTGACAATAATGTAAGGCAAAAGAGGAGTGGGCTCATGGTGTCGCCCTGAAAGACACCTCTCTGAAACTTGACCTTGTTAGTTGTCACACGATTTTTGCCAGATGA
>NC_046659.1:35861747-35872427 GCF_010883055.1 Belonocnema kinseyi
AGGATAGCTATGAATATCTTATAAAGCGTGTTCAGACAAGTTATTGGCCTGTAGTTCTTCGGGTCAGCTAAGTTGCCTATTTTCGGCAGGAGTATTGTGCGCATTGTGCGCATCGGCCAAAGCTCTCGCTGCATTATACACACAATAATTGATAGCCCAGAGGTCGGATTCTCCGGAAAAATGTCCACGAAGCTCGTCATCCATTTCGGCTAGATCTTTAGGCTTGAGAGAAACCTTGGTGTTGATGTTTCTCCGGGTCGTAAAGCATCGCTCTTCATCTATTAGATGCCTGCCCGCGGTTGGTCTTAGTGTCGCCTCTCCTTCTTTGTTGCCAGCTTGTTCTAGGTGTGGTAGAGTAGGCGTTCCGCTTACATAGCCCCTTTTACGGAGTAGTTCAGCCGTGATTCAGTCGCTTCGTCCACCCAAAGGTCACGAGATCCCGCCGATCCATCGCATTGAATCCATTTTCATTGGCTCCCCCAGCTCTAGATTGGTCGGGACTGTTGGCCGACCCATTGTCGGGAGCCCTGCGCGTTCTGTTGTTTTGAACCGCACTTACTACAACTATGTTTGGTGTTGTCATTGTTGTTCCCACGAAAAGCTAGGGAAAGGGGTTCGTCCATCCTTGTAGAGCCCCGCATGCAAGGATAAGGCTGCTTACTCTGAGAGGTCGCCTGGTATCCCAGAGTCACCGTTCTAGACACCTCACCCAGGTGCCATTCAACTTTCGGCACGATTTTCACACCTCCGCTTGGGGGTTACTTCCTTCGGGAACACCCCTGGACAATTGTCCGCGACTGCCTATTTATTTTTGTAACCATATTCAGCAGAAACCCTTGGTACAGGGACCCTCTATCCGCAACCCGAGGACGCGTTCGGTGGCTTTGTCATAGGCCCTTCGGTTGAAAGAAAATAAAGTATGATATTATAATTATATATAGAATAGAATAGAATTTATTGTCTTCATTGTATACTTTTACAAGTTTTTACAATATTCTTTTACCCTCTTAAATATTCAAATAAAACGAGGCTACATACTTTTTCTCTTCGAATTTTTACCTGAACAGATAATAATGAAATCATTCAATTGTTACATATTTCTTTGTCTATATTACAGTTCCTCTTGCCCTTAGGTTATATTACTCCTCTTTATCACCATTATCTTCAATATTATAATTATATTAATATTAATAATTATTAGCTGTAAATGATTGTGCTGGAGTTTTTAGGCGTTTGATGTTGGATTTATCTATTAAACCGAAACAGTTTAAATAGCCTCCGGACTTTCTCGTTAGCACTCATAATTTGTAATTGTTTTATTTCAAATGATTCTCATAAATAAATTTTCTAATTTTGACAGGCTAGGCGCTCTAGGCGCGCTTAAACTTGCGAGTCGTGCCCGCAGCGCGTGATGAGAATGTGCCTGCATGGCGGGCAGATTTATTTTATTTAATTTAAATGGTAAATTAATATAGAAATTGAAGGCGAACGTTTATTATTAAAAATATTCGAATAATAATAAAATTGATAATGCTTGGATTTTTGCGGTCACTAGATCAAAATCTGATACTTGATGTGAAAAAATAAAAATCGTGGAACCAATATGGCGAAACAAAATTATCAAAGATATTTAAAAATTGATTGGATTTTTAATATTTACGCCACTTGAATAAAGAGTTTATAGATAAAACTTTTATATCAACTTTGTGTGACTTCTTTGTATGGACCTGTGGGTTCTAAGGCAAAGAAGCTACTACTGCTTCTATTACACAATTAAATCGGATCTTGCCGATTTTTACACTTTCGTTTGAAATGTCTGCATGTCACGATGCAAAAATGGCAAAACTCCCTTTTTTCATATTTATGCCACTGACAATAAAGGAGTGAAAGAGTTTAAACAATTCAGAATAATTAAAAAATAACTTAACACATTTATCATATTAAAATAATTATTAAAGAACTAACTTGTTCCATATAAATAGAAAAAAACAGTTTCCTTCTCATTAGATATTATTGGATCCGCGAATTCACAAAACATTATGCTCGTATTTTCCTGATCTTCGTTATGAATTACCTAAAATTTATACTGTTTTAGTTTTAAATCCGAACTATTCAAGTTTTGAGTCATGAAAAATCCCAACACATCATTTAAAAGCTTTGTTGTTCTTCTGTTTAGGCATTTTCCAAATATATATATTTAAATTCAGACATTTTTTAAGGAAAAGATATTTTTTGAGTGCCATCCATAATAAAGTTCAGATTAGTATTTGCCGATGTATTTCTTATTACCAACTAATAATTTCAGAACTAAATTATGAATTTTTATTATTGTTATATCATTTAGCCATATTACTTTCGGGGTAATCGTGACTCACTAGGTTTTGAAAGGAGTAATGCGAAGAAGGAGGTATAGATTTATTTAGATTGATCTACGATTCTCGTGTTACGTACTTAAATAATTGAAATTCACAAAATGTTTGGTAAATCTTTTAAATATTAAATTTTCTAAAACCTTCGCATGATTTTAAAATATTTGTGAAATCTTTGAAATTATTAACGTTTTTAAGATAATTGAAAATCTTTAAAATCTAAAGAAATTATTAAAACCTTTATCGAGTATGTGGAAACTGTTTAAATTGAAATTACATTTAAATCCTCAAAACATTTGTTAAATCTTTTAAATATTAATTTTTTTAATACCTATAAATAATTTTAAAATTATTCGTGAAATCTTAGAAATTTTTACAAAATTTTTGGACTTCTTGTGAAAGATGCTTTAAATCTTTTGAAACTTGTAAATTAGTTTTTCAATCTTTTCATAGTTTTTGAATTTTTATACGAAAATATATGCAATCTTTTAAATAATTCAAAAATTAGGTAAAATCATCGAAATGTTTGCAAAATTATTGAAATATTTATAAAATTTTTTTAAAATTTTACAAAAACCGTTGAATATTTTTAAAACCTTCTACAATTTTTGAAATCTTGTAAATTTTAGTGAAATAATTAAAGTAAAAAAATGTATTAACTTTTCTTTGATTATTAATTTTTTTTCTAATTACTGAATTGAAATTCTCGTATATTTATAATAAAAACACTGAAAACTTTTAAAATTTATGAAATTTATATATGAAATCTTTAAAATCTATTTATCTTATTCATCTCAAATGATCCAATAGTCCTTAGATCAAATGCAAAGTGACTAAAATAATTAAATAATTGCAATCTCTTTGTAAACTTTTAAATATTAAAACATTTTTTAAACGTTTATAAAATATATTGAAGTATTTTGAAATCTTTGTGAAATCTTTGAAAACTTTTGCTTTAAAATACTTAAAATGCTCTCAAGACATTGAAATCTATTAAAAAATTTTAATCTTTGTAAAATCATCGAAATCTTTCTGAAAGCATTGAAATATTTTAAAAATCTATTACAGTTTTTTAAAGTTTAGTCTTTATAAAATATTCCTGCAGTCTTGTCAAATTTTTTCAAATCTCATTGCTTAATTTATTCAACGTAATCTAACAATCCTCAGAGCAATTACAGAATTATCAAAATCTAAAATAAACGACATTTTTCATATATTTGTAGAAAGTTTTAAGTATTAAACTTTTTTTTATTCATAAAACGTTTGGAAATCCTTTTATAATCTTTAAAATATTTGAAATTATGAAAATGATTTAAAATTTTCTTGTTAAGGAGAAATAATTAAAATCTTTGTGAATGTTTTTTTAAATGTTCAAAATCTTGCTCAAATATTTAAAAATTTTGCATAATGTTTGGAATATTTATAAAACCTCTTTAAAACACTATAAAACATATAAAATATTTTTATTATCTTTTACAATTTTTTTAATATTTACGGAATCTGAAGAAAAGTTGATCAAACCGTGTTCTTTGTTCTTTGTTTTGGCTTAACCGGCAGGGGCATGGAGAGCGTATAGGATGTCGGGGGGTGAGTAATGTCATAAATGCCAACTGAATAAGTGGAATTTTCCAACTGCTACGATTTATTGTCAAAAAATATCTCGTCTATGGATACAGATTTTAGGCTGAAATATAGCTTAAAAGACCTGGCGGAACAAAAAGTTAAAAAAAAAGACGTATAACACCTGTTGACTGCTACTTACCGGCTCGGCGATGCGTTTGAAGTATAGCAGACAATAAACGTTATACGTCTTATATTTTTTTAATTTTTAGCGTTGCAAAAAAAACTATTGCGATTATTCCGTGACCTTATGTAGGGAATTTTAAAGCAGAATCCGAATTTCAACAATTTAAAAGTTGATTTTGCTGTTTTTTTCGAGTTTTTCAAAAAGGAACCGAATGGGGACCCAATGCGGTATTTACGGGTATTTTGTAGATGCCCCATTCGGTTCCTTCGGTCCGCCATGGAGAAGCTTCACGATTCACCGGTTTCATCTTAAAATTTGAACTGTCAATAAAAATTATTAATGGTTGAATCAAACGCATCGGAATAATTACGATCTTAATGAGTTTCAGCACTAGAAAACTCGTATATATAATAATATATTAACATATAATGCAATAATACTTTTTCATGATTTTAGGAAGAAAAAACTGTTGAAACAAATAAAAATTGTTTATAAGTGACCTAATAGGTTTTGCAACAAGTTCTACCTTTAGTATTCTTCACATTTTTATAATTTATGACAATAGATAAAAACTTTTTACAATTTGAATGAAGAACGAAATTTTTCAGACAAATGATGATTGTTGGAAGAATTGAAAATTATTTGAAAATACAATTATATGTTACCATGACTTTGGGAACAGAAAATTGTTTAAGAAATGACTAAATACGTCAAAAAGGCAGTTCTACTTTTAGTCACATTTCATGATTTTTCATGATCAATCACATCAATCACAAAAAGTCGAAGATTTGCATTTTATTGAGGTTTTATAATTTTTTAAATTAGAAGATTAAACAATATAAACTGTAAAAGCTGCAGTGAGCGGAAGTTTTTCAATCTTCTTTTAAGTTAGAATTCAGCTTAAAATTTGTATCCACAGCCGAGCTATTTATTTTTTACATTTTTAACTCTACTAATTTGAATAACGGCTTAAGCCGATCTCAGGTTACCGCAACCTGCCCGATCCCTCGGCGACCCTTTTCTATTATTCAGCGCTGAACTCTGTCTCGAAGCTGGACGCCTCTCAACCGGCGTCTGGAATAGGAATTTACTGTTCATAATCGCCCACAGGTCGTATTTCTTAACCGATTTAAAAGTTTTTTTTAGAAATGCTCAGCAATTAATTTTTAACAGAATTGTGGTTTGCTTTTTTAAAATTTTTTTCACAGAGCAACAATATATAAACAAATATAGTGACAAAATTGACCATTTTAGCTTTGTGAATTTTTATCTCAAGAAAAAATACAGATAGAAACTCACTATTAGCCGAAATTATTACACTTGCATTCATAGAACATAATTAATTTTAATAATATTTAACTTTATTATTATAAATAATTCTTATATACAAATTCTTATTAGTGTTTTTTTATCATAGAAAAAATCGTTTATTTCACGCTAGTTGCTAATATTTTTCATTAGATTCATAATTTTTAACAAAAAAATTAGCATGAGTAACAACTATTGTTTTTATAAACATTTCTATAAACAAATTCTTTATAAACCAGTTTTTCTCAAAGCTGAATTGGTGTTTCTGAACAAAAGTGATTCACAATTGTCTTTAAAGCCATTTATATACTTTAAGCTCTTTCAAACATAAACAATATAGATTGTTTATAACAATTTAGTTAAACAAGTCTCCTGATCGGCCGTTTCCTCGTAGAAAAAAATGTTTTTTTCTTCAATAATTATTAGAGGGACATTAATTGCGGTGACTAACCAACGAAATTAAATAAAGGATAATTTATATGATTTTTATAAACAATTTTTTTCACAAAACTATGATTTACTTTTTTCACATGCAAAAAGGACGGTTTTCCAATGAAATTATTTGACAATAAACTAACAGTGATTCCAAAATTGGATATGGGAAATTAAATAATAATTTGCGTAATTGTTAATAACAATTTTAAAACAATGAGTGACAATCTGCGGTTGGTCGTAAAAAAAGTTATTTTTTCTTCAATCATTTTTGTGATAATCTTATTTGTGTTATTGAATCAGTGAAAAAATTGATACTTATAATAATCATGGGATTATTATAAAAAACTTGAAATAAATAAATTATGATTCAGAAGTCAAATCATTTTTAGATTTAAATTGTTCTATTAATTCATCGAGTTCTTGATCAAGTTCAACTTCAACTTTTTCCCATTCAGACTTCAAGGATGCAATGAAAAGATCTGAGGGCTCAAGGAGTTTGTGAATTAGGTCGTGCATAGTATGCAATCGAGAGATTTTTCGTGTGTTGAGAGTACAAAACAATGAAAGATAAGTAAAACGTACAAAACAAATGAAAGATAAGTGTCTTCTGAATACGCAAGTACAGCGTTATTGCACCTTATTTTCGCTTGGTCCTCATTTATTTTTCAGGAAGTTGCATAAAACAAATGAAAGATAGGTGACTTCTAAAAACGCAAGTCCAGCGTTATTGCTATGGACTGTTTGCTACAGAATTTGTTATGAACAATTACGCAAATTATTATTTAATGTCCCATATCCAATTTTGGGATCACTGTTAGTTTATTGTCGGATAATTTCAGTGGAAAACCGTCCTTTTTGCATGTAAAAAAAATAAATCACAGTTTTGTTAAAAAAAATTGTTTATAACAATCATATAAATTATCCTTTGTTTAATTTCGTTGGTTAGTCACCGCAATAAATGTCACTCTAATAATTACTCAAGAAAAAAACTTTTTGTTTCTACGAGGAAACGGCCGATTAGGAGACTTTTTTAACTAAATTGTTATAAACAATCTATATTGTTTATGTTTGATAATGCTTAAAGTATGTAAATGGCTTTAAAGATAATTGTGAATCACTTTTCTTCAGAAAAATCAATTCAGCTATGAGAAAAACTCGTTTATAAAGAATTTCTTTATAGAAATTGTTTATAATAATTAAGTTGAATATTATTAAAATTAATTATGTTCTATGAATGCATGTTCAATAATTCCGGCTGATAGTGAGTTTCTATCTGTATTTTGTCTTGAGATAAAAATTCACAAAGCTGTGAAAAAAATTTTTAAAAAGCAAACCACAATTCTCTTAAAAATTAATTGCTGAGCATTTCTAAGGAAAAAACTTTTAAATCGGTTAATAAATACGACCTGTGGGCTATTATGAACAGTAAATTCCTATTCCAGGCCACTGTGGCGGCTTCTGCATTATGTAACAGGGGACATTTAAATGGAATATAGGCTATGAACTCTGTTGCGCCCTAACATTGAGGTCGAGTTTAAGGTGGGCAAGTGAGAGAAAATGCACGTGTTTCGTTCAAAAATGTCCAGAGCCTTCAAGTTTGGTCCGATTTTGAATTTTCTTATTTGAAATTAAAGCTCATTAAATTCTAAAGAGCTTGATGCTCCGAAAGTTTGTCTCCTTTATTCTCTTATTAATAATTTTGTTATTAAAGTATGGAAAAACTGTAATTTTGTACATAACAATTTTTACGCTCTAATAACTGATCATGCTAACTTTATATTGTCTTAAATGAATGTTTAGGGACTCATGGAATACAAATAATTTGTTCATTATTCCATTAATTTATTATAAACAAACTTTATTAACAAATTAGCAAATAGTCTCAGTATCGGTAACAAAATTAATGTCGGAATAAGATTTAGTTACAAAACTAATTAAAAACTTGATACTAACCATTTTTATAAACAATTCTTGTGGCAAAATATGAAAATTGAATGTTTTATCAAACTTTTGAATTTTTTTTTCTAATTTGTTTATGAGAATTTGAATTGTTATATTTGATCAAATATCATTAAATATTTATTATTTTAAAGGATAACTGAAGTGATTCTGGCGATTAAAGGAAATTATAATTTGAAAAAATCTTAAATTTGATATATTTTGCCACAAGAATTGTTTATAACAATGGTTTTGCGGTAAATTCCTTAATGCTACGCAGTTTCAAAAAAAAAATTTATATAAATTTTTGGCATCAAAAATTAATTTTTACTTTAAAAAAAGTAATTTTCAACCAAAGTAATTAGTTTTCAACAGCAGCAAAAATAATTGTTTACCATAAAAGACAAATTATAAAAAAAAACACAAACTATAAAGGAAAGTATTTGAACGGTTAAAAACTTCTGTTAATCATAAAAAAAGAAACCCGCGCGTTTCGTTGATAATTAGACTCCATACGTGTTTAATTTTGTATAAATATATTTTGTATAAATAGTATACAAATTTCTTTAACTAACGTACGTTACTGTGCATTGCAGTTGCCCAAACATTTTAACACGGCAACGTGACTTTGACCCGGCCTCCATGGTAGAGCGCAACAGGGTTCATACATTATATACCATTTAAATGTCCCCTGTAACATAATGCAAAAGCCGCTGGTTGAGAGCCGTCCAGCTTCGAGACCGAGTCCAGCGCTGAACAATAGAAAAGGGTCGCCGAGGGATCAAGCAGGCTGCGGCACCCCCAGATCGTCTTAAGCCAGAATAACAATAAAATTAAAGTAAAAAAATTTCCATTTGTTAAATATATGTTACAGAATAATCATCAATTTTTCAAATTTTTGGTAAAATTTGTTGAACGTGCGGCCGAATTAAAAAGTCGACGTAGTGAATGTTGAGGGTAATTTCTCCTGTTTTGTCACACATTTTCTGTCAATGAGAAGACAAAAAATTTGTTAAGAAAATCAAACTGAGATCGTTTTAAAAGTATAACAAGTAGAACAAGTTTAACAAGTATGACAAGTGTAAGTTTTAGATTCATTAATTTAAGATCTAATGTATTTTAGACTCTTTTGTTATTAATAATTCATCAGTGATGGTATTATTTTTGTAGATCGCAATTTATAAAAAATGTAGGAAAAAACGTAGGAAAAAACGTAGGAAAAGATCCCGTTATAGACTGTGGGCTCACAACGTAAATGGGAGCGTGATACGGATAAGGCCAATTTTCACATGAGATGTTCGTCTGATAATGAGGAACGTAAAAATGGGTGCCTGGCAGGTGTGAGTGGATGCGTTGACCTGTCGCGACCTGTCAAATGTGCGAATTTTTGGCAGTTAACTTACGTGACTCGGATAAGGTTGAAAATTGGTGTACATATCGGGGCTGACATTAGAAATAGCACCTGCGCATTGCCAGGCACTTACCTGGATGCAAAAGTGTTGCCAGGCGGCTTCGAAGTCGCTGGACATTCAGGTGAAATTTCTTGAAATTGATTTTACAAGAAAAAGATTGAAACAAAAGTTGGTCCACTCCCAGAGATGCATATTTTCATTGGTATATAATTTTTTGATAAAATTGATATGTTTGGAAAAAACATCGATTAAAGAAATAGCATAACAATAAAAAGCCCTTTTTATTGACAACAAGTGATTTTTTCGAAAATTATTAAGAGACAAAAGGTACTCTATTACAGGTATACTCCAAGACGAATAAGAAGTATTTGTTCAAAATGTTAATATTTACCAATTTATTCGCATTTTTCCTTCTTTTTCCCATTTTTTCAATCACTTGCTGTATCTTTAGCAATTTCAAAGAAGGTGTGCTCAAAATTAGTACACGAATAAAGTAAGTCTTGTGCAATGAATTGGCGTCAGCCACTTTCAATTAAAACAATAACTTATTCTGCTATAAATAATCATAATTAGTGTCACGTTCTCAGCTTCTGATTAACGTAGAAAGTTGTAATAAAGATGAATATGATTATAAAAATAAAACAACAAAATCGCTTTACTTTAAAATACCCATTATTTATTATTGTTAAAGTTTATGTTTTGTCGTTGAGATACGTTCGATCTTTATTACCGTGACGAATGTCAAGTTTCCCAGACCCAGCGTGAGTCATTGGCGTAGGCATTACAAATTCATCTTGCTGCATTTTTAATGCAGTTCTATAGCATTAAAAATGCAATCGTAATGCCTACGCCAATGACCCACGCTGGGTCTGGGAAACTTGACATTCGTCACGGAAATAAAGATCGAACGTATCTCCGCGACAAAACATAAACTTTAACAATAATAAATAATGGGTATTTTAAAGTAAAGCGATTTTGTTGTTTAATTTTTATAATCATATTCATCTTTATTACAACTTTCTACGATAATTAGAAGCTGAGAACGTGACACTAATTATGATTACACAGGCGCACAAAAAAAACAAAAGTGTCTGTGCAATTGACCAGACCTATATATTCTTATGTATTTTTCGACGCGGAA
The DNA here is from genome assembly GCF_010883055.1 of Belonocnema kinseyi. NCBI lineage: Eukaryota > Metazoa > Arthropoda > Insecta > Hymenoptera > Cynipidae > Belonocnema > Belonocnema kinseyi. Next base: position 35,872,098 of record NC_046659.1, read on the forward strand.
TCCGAATTTGCAATAAAAAAGTAGGGTCCAACTACTTTTTATGGGGTTTTGCTCGAAAAACCTCATTTTTTACGGTTTTTTCATGGTTTTTTTTTAAATAAAAAAAAAAATAAAGAAAAATTTAATTTTTTTGACTTCAGAATCGAATTCTACGAGAAAAAATACATCGAAAACCGTGTTTTGATTTTTTTTTACAAAAATTTCAACCCACCATACGGCGATGAAAATGCAGAAAATCGCGAAAAGTGAAAATTTGCTTCAAATTTGATTAAAATGAAATTAAAATCAAGTTTTACGATTTTAAACCGATTTATAAACATTGAAAATACT
>NC_046659.1:35872527-35880153 GCF_010883055.1 Belonocnema kinseyi
TAAGTCTTACTTTATGATCAAGGGTCGAAAAAAGTTCTAGTTTTGTGATTCATGTAGTGGAAAACCTCCAGAACAGTATCCAAAACATCGATTTTAAAAAAATATATCAATTTATCACGTGTATTGTCCACCTACGCCGACTTGGAGTTGCTTTTTTAAAAAAATGACTTAAAATTCGTGATCAGCGACCTCAAAAACCCCCAGTAAAGTATTTTCGAAGTTTATAAATCGGTTTAAGATCGTAAAACTTGATTTTAATGTCATTTTAATCAAATTTGAAGCAAATTTTCACTTTTCGCGATTTTCTGCCTTTTCATCGCTGTGTGGTGGGTTGAAATTTTTGTAAAAAAAAATTCAAAACATGGTTTTCGATGTATTTTTTCCCGTAAAATTCGATTCTGAAGTCAAAAAAATAAAAATTTTCTTTATTTTTTTTTTATTTAAAAAAACCATGAGAAAACCGTAAAAAATTAAGCTTTTCGAGCAAAACCCCATAAAAAAGTAGCTGCTACTTTATTATTGCAAATTCGGATTCAGCGTCGAAAAATACATAAGAATATATAGGTCTGGTCAATTGCACAGACACTTTTGTTTTTTTTGTGGGCCTGTGTTATTTATAGCAGAATAAGTTATTGTTTTAATTGAAAGTGGCTGACGCCAATTCATTGCACAAGACTTAATTTATTCGTGTACTAATTTTGAGCACACCTCCTTTTAAATTGCTAAAGATACAGCAGGTGATTGAAAAAATGGGAAAAAGAAGGAAAAATGCGAATAACTTGGTAAATATTAACATTTTAAATAAATACTTCTTATTCATCTTGGAGTATACCTGTAATAGAGTACCTTTTGTCTCTTAATAATTTTCGAAAAAATCACTTGTCAATAAAAAGGGCTTTTTATTGTCATGGTATTTCTTTAATCGATGTTTTCTCCAAATATATCAATTTTATCAAAAAATTTTATACCAATGAAAATATGCATCTCTGGGAGTGGACCAACTTTTGTTTCAAACTTTTTCTTGTAAAATCAATTTCAAGAAATTTCACCTGAATGTCCGGCGACTTCGAAGCCGCCTGGCAACAATTTTGCATCCAGGTAAGTGCCTGGCAATGCGCAGGTGCTATTTCTATTGTCAGCCCCTACATGTACACCAATTTTCAACCTTATCCGAGTCACGTAAGTTAACTGCCAAAAATTCGGACCTTTGACAGGTCGCCACAGGTGAACGCATCCACTCACACCTGCCAGGCACCCATTTTTACGTTCCTCATCATCAGACGAACATCTCATATGAAAATTGACCTTATCCATATCACGTTCCCATTTACATTGTGACCCCACGGTCTATTATAGAGGACAAAGTTGTACAAGCGGGCGAGAGAGTGACGCTACTGGACATGTGTTGCGTAACCAGGTGTAATCAGGAATTACGAAAATGTCATTTTTTGACCGGGAAATTTACAAATCTTTAGAAGAAGAATCTATATAAATTTACTTATGACCCTGCTAGACTCTGCCCTAAATGCAACCTGTCAGTATCAAAGGACCTTTATCATTTGCTGGCTGTTTCTCCAGCCTATTCTGACTCAACAAAATCAATCTTAGGTCACCCAGCAACCACGACAGTCAACAGCCAGTATTGGCTGAGTCTTTTAAACTCTAATTGTCAACACGAGCTGCGCAAAGTTGCATTGTATGTCCGAAAGATTCTACAAATAAGAGCATTCATTCTGGACACGTGACTGCCTTGATAACTTAAAACAATTTTTTCACTTGTGTAATTTTTCTGAGTTCCTTCTTTTTATTCTGCTGCTTAGTCTGGTTGCACATGATTACTTTCTGTTTATATTTGTATCTTGTATTGTTACCCATTTGTATCGGCCTTAGGTCGAAAAAACAGATTATTGTATAATAATAATAATGATAATAATAATAATAATAAAATGAATAAATAAAAATTATGATAAAGATGCAAAAATGCTTAGGCTTAGGGTTCGATTTTGTTTTTATTGAATGTGAAAAATGTTTGCGAGCCGCGAAAGATATTTTTAATTGAAATAGATTAATTAAATATCAGATTCAAAAATGCTTAGATGCTTATTTTAAATCAAAAAATGAAGCAAGAATTTGGTAATTGAATTATTCTAGAAAATGATTGATTTCACAAAATAAATTGGTAATTAAATGTTTCTCTGAACATGATTAATTCCACAAAACAGTCAATTTAACATCGCCGATCTGAATATACTTTTCGAGATTTCAATTTAAAAAGGCCGTCGATTTGCCGAGTTATATCTTCACATTTTCCCAGGATAGAAATAATAATTTTCTTCTATTTTAATCAAAAAGCTATGAATTAATTAGATTTCTTGGGAAATACAACATTCAAAAATACCGAGTGACACATTTACAATAAAATGCCAAATTTTTGAAACAAGGAAATATATTGGCATGAAAATAAAAAATCACTTCTCATTCTTTAACATTTGCTGCTAAAAACTTTTTTAACTTGACGATTTTAACTAAAATTATCGAAATTCCTTGTACGTTGCTTGAGTTTATTAATGAAATATCCTAGAATTGCCGACTTTCAAAAATTGGCGGGGCGTCCCCCCCGCTTTGTCCCTTTTAACCGGAAAAATGTAACTACCGATTTTCCGTTAACCATAGACTGTTCTTCGAAAAAGAGCAGAAATGCGTATAATTTATCCCGCCACCTAGCGATACTACTGTCGACTATATGAAATCCACCAATAGAAATGCTTCAATGTTTCCAGGAAAAAGCGATAAAACTAAACGCAGGAGAATATTGAAAACAACCAATAGCATTCTTGCAACTCTATTAACGTCTATCTACACATTTTCTTGTTTTTACCGGTACTAAATAGAACTATATGAACATCAATAAAACAGTGATGTGTAAAGAATAACCTCAGAAACAATTTATATAATTTATTATCCGTTTTAAAGTAAGTGATTTGAAATATAATAAAAAAGTATATAATGGTAAAGAAAACTCTGAATTCTCTTTAAATCTAGTAATCTTTAAATTCTCTCAAATTTATCCTAGGCTGTAAGAAATTTTACTGAAAATAAATTTCATTCTGCAAGTTTTTCCTATAATTATTGTGGGAAGATAAAACATTTCTTGTAAATTGACTATGATTATTTAAAGAATTTTACCATAACTGAATACAATTTACAATGAATGTATAATTTTCCCACAGTAGCCATTCGACATAAAAATACCAGTGATTGTTCTAGACATTTTGCACTAAAGTGTAACTGAAATTATAGCCGGGCGCTGGTCGGGGAATCCGGCCGGGATCCGGCTAAGAACGTCACGTTAAAGTAGTCGGATCCCGGCTTGAATACCGGCCGGGATCCGGTCGGGTAATCCGGACACAAAGCGGTTAAAAAATATTACTTCAGGCGAGAAATTGGTAACTTTTTTTTGTTTTCTAATGCTCGTCGTAAAGAATACGGTGAACTTTAAAGCTAAAATCGAGTTTACCAATTCTGACAAGGAAATTGGAGTAGAATTTCAACCACTCAAAGTAGAACCTCATATCAATTGTTTCCCGTTTGAAACCACGTGGTGATTTGAGGTTAGGAAGGAAGAAAGGGAAAACTCTATACACAAGAGTATAATTTAATTGATACTAAAAATTATCTGCGAACTATGTGGGGTTTCAGACTGACTCTTGAAACAAGGTTGATTTTAATTACAATTCTCAATTTTATTTGCAAACTTCGAGCGAATGACACGGCGTGAGTGTAATGTGCACCCTCGTTTGAAGTGCGAAACTGAAAATTAGTGAGTGTCTACGTAGTTGCCAAGCGAAGAAAGGGATATACATGGCGGTAAATTTAAAAGTGTACAGACTAAACATTGTGTGGAAATAGTGAAAATTGTAAAATTTCTGCTGATGTACATACAAAAATTGATAACAGTTTTATTTAATATTTTAAAAAATTCAGAAAAATGTAATGCTTTTTCTTAAAAAGAATTTAAAACAGCTTATTTATGTTTCACTGCTCTAATAACTCTTTAAATTATACTTTTTAAATGATAATTCATCTATCATGCATAATAACGTCATCGATAACATCGTAGCTTTCAAAAAATATGTAATTCTGACAAAAAAATTATCTTAGCCATTGCCCGGTCGGCTCCCGACCATCAGATATAACCAGTGTTGGTCCGGCCAGTAACCGGCCGGTTCCTGACTTGGTGATTTGAGAAAAATGTAGCCCGACCGGCTCCCGGCCGGTTCCTGTCCCTGAAAACCAGCCAGAGGTAGCTCGGCCGCGATCCGACAAGAAACCTTGTTGTAGTAGGGCCAATAGGGGAAATTTCTACACGGGAGGTTTATGTAAGCTTTCAAAGATTAGTATAATTTCATACGCAGGGTTTAATGGAGCTTACATACCATTTCGGCTGTGGGAAAGTTTAGTTTTTGTTCAATAATAGAGAAAAAGGTAAAAAAGTGGACCAAAAGTTCTCTTCATCTTTCTCACTCTTATGGAACAAAACCCAAAGTTGAACACAGCCAGAAAGCACCATAATTAGTACCATAATTCATTCACAACAGCACCGTAAAATTTTAGCAGCCTCGTGATTCCGCAGTTGAACGCTTGATGGCGTTCCGCGTCCATGTTTTAGAATGTAAAATTAGATTTTTTCAAAACTGATTTTTGCCACCTATATGCGACTTTAAACTGCAGTGTCATTTTTCCTATATAATTTTGGTAAATTAATTCCCACAGTAATCACTGTATTTTTATGTTCTACGATCTTTGTGGTAAAATTACATAGGAATTTTTACAGTGTAAGCTAAGAATCTTTGGAACAGTTAATTGGAATTGCTAATATCTGAAAATAATTTATATCTACAAAAGGTTTGTTAAATTTTTGAAATATGAAATTTTTTGCAAAATTTCCATGCAACATTTTGAAATATTGAAATATTGTAATATTGAAATACATTGTAAACTATTTCTAAAACTATTTAAAAAATGTAATCTCTTTTGGAATAATTAAATTCTTTAAAATATTTTAGTAATCTTTGAAATCAATTTAAAATCTTTCAATTGCTGACATTTTTCTAACATTTTTATACATTTTTGGAAATCTATTCATTTCAGTTATGTGAAATACACCAACAAAGATCTTTGTGAAAGTTTTCAAATATGTAAACATTTTTCATATATTTATAAAATATGTTGAAATCTTTCCAAAACGTTATGAAATCTTTAAAAACTTTCTACATTTTTTCGAAATACTTAAAATATTTAAAAATTAATGGCAAACATATAAAATCTGTCTGAAATCTTTTACAATTTTTAAATAAAAGATATTGTGGAGTGGGACGATAGTCGTGGGGGCTAAGGTGTAGGCTTTGGACTCACTCCGTCGGCTTGCGGGTTCGATTCCCGCCTCGCACTCTGGAAGAGTCTCGGCGGCTCATGCGGTGAACACTAGGGTTTTGTAATATCTTTAAAAACGTTGAAAAATCATTGAAATCTTTTTTAAATATTTTAAAACATGTGAAATGTGTCTGAAATATTTAACGTTTTTGAAATCTGTTAAATGTTTTAAGAATTCGAAAGTCTGTATAAAATATTTCAAAAATCTTTCTAAAGTCTTTAAAATCTCATTGATTAATTTATTTAAACTTTTTAAAATCACTAAATGTTTAGGAAACCTTATAAAATCTTCGAAATCTTTGAAATTATTAAAACCTTTTAAACTATTAAAATTGAATTCTGTTGAAATCTTTGAAATTCTTCTGAAATTTACAAATCTTTTTTTAAAACACTAAAATCTTTAAAATACTTCTGCACTCTTTAAAATATTTTTAAAATCTTACAATTGCTAAAATCTTTCCAACATTTTTATGAAATCTTGAAAATTTATTTATTTCATTCATCTAAAATAATCCAACAAGGGGCCATCCATATACCACGTGGACAATTTTTCACCACTATTTAAAACCCCCCTCCCTCCACGTGGACAGCCGTGAAATTTGAACAAATACCCCCCCCCCCCCCCCCCCCCCCCCCCCCGTACTTTGTCCACGTGGACGTATTTGATGAAAATATAGATATTATTAGTCTTCAAAATGTCCGGGAGCTCGCGACAATTACATGGACGTCATTTGAGTATTCACTAAAATTTCAGATTCTTTTGATAAAAAGAGATATTTCGGGTTTCACTCGTGTAAAAAACTACGAATTGTTTTCCGATGTTTCGTGAACATTGCAGTTCACATCTTCAGGGCTGACCTGAAACTGAGGAATCAGGTCATGATGTTCTTAGGTATACTTTCTACGATGCCTGTGATTGGCCAGAGCGCCCCACCGTGAGGACTGGTCGAACTTGATTGGCCAATCAAGTCTTTTTTAAACATCCGCGAGAACGGAAAGCCAAATCGGATTGGTATTATATCCATTGTCCCTATTGATGTTATTAGGGTGTTTTAAGATTTCGATTGCTTCTCTATGTTTTCTTGGAAATTTGTGTTTTAGCCTGACTTTACTTTCATGTTTCTTCATACGTTGGCTCACCGCTCTTCCGGTTTCTCCAATTCATGATTTTGTTGTTATAGTCTTCTTTATTCATTATTACTGTTGTGTTGCCTTTGTCTGCGGGTAATATTATAATATCTTTCTTTTGAATGAATTCTTTAATCGCGGTTTTTTCTTGTCAAGTCTTTTCCATCCTCAAACTTAACAAAACAAGAAAAAACCGCGATTAAAGAACTCAATCAAAATAAAGATATTATAATATTACCCGCAGACAAAGGCAACACAACAGTAATAATGAATAAAGAAGACTATAACAACAAAATCATGGACATTCCACTCAGACCGATCGTCAGCGCAATAAACTCACCAACTTACAACCTAGCACGTTTTCTCGCTTCAAAACTAAATCCTTTTACAGGAAACTCCATCACTCACGTCCAGAACTCATTTGACTTTATTAAAAAAATACAACAGATTCACATTCAACCCCAAGACATCATAGTGAGTTTCGACATGGTATCTCTTTTTACAAAAGTGCCAATCTCAGATACAATTAATATTATTAAATCTTTCACAAACTTCCCTTCCGAACTTATACCTTTCATAGAACAATGTCTCGATAATATTTACTTCTCGTTCAATAACCAATTCTACGAACAAACCTCAGGGGCAGCAATGGGATCCCCTATCTCATCTGTAATAGCCAATGTTTTTATGGAACATCTAGAAACTAAAATCTTTAACCAAGCCAAACTTAAACCCGAATTCTGGTTCCGTTACGTTGATGACACATTTGTCATCTGGCGACATGGACGAGATGAACTAAATAAATTTTTCGATTTTATCAATCAATTACATCCTAATATCCAGTTCACTATGGAAATAGAACACAACGGAAAATTGCCTTTCTTGGACGCATTAGTTTACAAAAAATCTGATAACACATCAGGACATGAAGTTTACAGAAAACCCACGCATACAAACAGATATTTACATGCCTCCTCCCACCATCAACCATCTCAAAAACAATCGGTCATCAACTCCCTTGTATACAGAGCTGTCTCCATAACAGACAAAGATAACTTACAAAAG
>NC_046659.1:35880253-35881966 GCF_010883055.1 Belonocnema kinseyi
AAGGCACCCTTCAGTGATCCAGGAGTATATAAAATCCCTTGTTCTTGTGGCAAAGTCTATATTGGAGAAACCGGAAGAGCGGTGAGCCAACGTATGAAGGAACATGAAAGTAAAGTCAGGCTAAAACACAAATTTCCAAGAAAACATAGAGAAGCAATCGAAATCTTAAAACACCCTAACAACATCAATAGGGACAATGGATATAATACCAATCCGATTTGGCTTTCCGTTCTCCCGGATTTTTAAAAAAGACTTGATTGGCCCATCAAGTTCGACCAGTCCCCACGGTGGGGCGCTCTGGCCAATCACAGGCATCGTAGAAAGTATACCTAAGAACATCATGACCTGATTCCTCAGTTTCAGGTCAGCCCTGAAGATGTGAACTGCAATGTTCACGAAATGTCGGCAAACAATTCGTAGTTTTTTACACGAGTGAAACCCGAAATATCTCTTTTTATCAAAATGAATCATCGTGAAAGCATAAAATCTATTATTCAGATTCTTTTGTTTTCATATGTCAATAGTTTGAAACTCGTTGACTGGCTAACAGCTGTTGGTACATTTTGCAACAATCTATCGTTAAATTGCTCGGAAATTCAAGTGAAAAAACGTCATTTTAGTACTCTTCAAACCCACGGGGAATGATTGTTTAGATGCTAGAAACTAACAATAAGTTTGACTGGCAGCTCCTTAGTGGTGACAAAGTTAACTACACTACAAATTTTTTTAGGTATACTCGTATTACCTAGAATTCTTGCTATCCCAGCTAGAAAGTATCGCTGTATTTCGTCTTCCTAAATAGTTAGCTGTATTGAACAGATTTTCTTGGAGGCAAAATATAGGTGGAGTATCTAGAAAATTTATCTGTAATGTCTATGTTTCTATTTCTAAACAAGTATAAGTGTCACAGCTAACCAGGTTCAGCTAGATATTCTAGGTGAAAAATATAGCTAACCTTGACAGTCTATCTAGCTGTGTTTTCTGTTTGAAGTGCCTATAATTTTTTCTAGCTAATAGGCCGATATATCTTTAACCAGTGGGCACAAAATTTGGCGACGTCTTTACAACATCGTTACGACATCTTTAAGAAATCTTTACAACATCCTATGTCCATGTCGTTAATGTGTCTTTGCGATATCGTAAAGACATCGTTAGATCATACAACTTATTTACGATATCGTAAAGACGCCTTAACGACATGGATATAGGATGTCATAAAGTTGTCGTAAAGATTTCGTAAAGACGTCGCCAAACTTTGTGCCCACTGGGTAAGGTATCTTTACGATATCATAAATAAGTCGTATGATCTGACGATGTCTTTAACACCTTAACGACATGTACATAGGATGTTGTAAAGATGTCGTATAGATGTCGTTAGGATGTCGTAAAGACGTCGCTAAATTTCGTGCCCACTGGGAATATATTTCTAGCTACAACAGCTGTACCATTTTTTCAGTGTAGCAGACTGTAAAGCATGTCAGAAATTCGAGTGAAAAAAAGTAATTTTAGTACTCTTGAAACCCATTGGGGATGATTTCTTAGGTGCAAACAACTACCGTGAAGTTTCACTAGCAGCTCCTGAGTGGTGCCAAAGTTGGCTAACAGGCTGTCAAACATGCCAAAAATTCAAGTCAAGAAACGTGATTTTAGTACTCTTGAACCCCATTGTTGCGAGCTGTGAATTTACGTAACAAGTGAGACTTTCGTGGTTTC
>NC_046659.1:35882066-35889245 GCF_010883055.1 Belonocnema kinseyi
TATCAGTCAACTTTGGCACTACTCAGGAGCTGCCAGTCAAATTCTTTGTTAGTTGTTTGCACCAAAACAATCATCCTCAATGGGTTTGAAGAGTACTAAAATAACGTTTTTACACTCGAATTTTTGAGATGTTTGACAGTTTCCCAGTTAACTTTGGCACCACTCCAAACAATCATTCGCCGTGGGCTTAAAGAGTACAAAAATGAAGTTTTTTCACTCGAATCTTTGACATGTTTGACAGTGTGGCAGTTCACTTTGGCACCACTCAGGAGCTGCCAGTCAAACTTATTGTTAGTTTTTAGCATCCAAACAATCATTTCCCGTGGATTTGAGGAGTACTAAAATGACGCTTTTCACTCGAATTTTGTACATGTTTGACAGTCTCCCAGTTAACTTTGGCAGCACTCAGGAGCTGCCAGTCAAACTTATTGTTAGTTTTTAGAATCTAAACAATCATTCCCCGTGGGTTTCAAAACTACTAAAATGACGTTTTTTCACTCGAATTTTTGACGAGTTTAACGATAAATTGTTGCAAAATACACCAACAGCTGTTAGTCAGTCAACGAATTTCGAACTGTTGACTATGAAAACAAAAGAATCTGAAACTTTAGTCATTACTAAAATGACGTCCATAGAATTGTCGCGAGCTCCTGGACTATAAGAAGTCCAAAAGGAGCGATGAATTGGCTGAAAAATTCGAATTAGCTTAAAAACGTGAGATTAAACATGATTTTACTTTCAAAGAAAAAGTCGTGAAAAAAAACGGAAATAAAAATTATATTGTACGCTGGCACAATAAGAAAGTTGGAGTATACCTAGTCATTTCAGTATATTTTCTACAGATTTAGGGAAATGTGTGTCCGCGTGGATTCTAGCTCGACCCCCAGGTCACCCTCGAGGACAAGCGTGGAAATTTTACATACCCCCCCCCCCCCCCCCCCCCCCCTGCCCCCTAAAGTGCCCACCTGGTATATGGATGGCCCTCAATCCTTAGATTAAATACAGAATTATATTAAAACGATAAAAGCACTTAAATCTTTGGAACAACTTTTAAATATTCAAACAATTTTTAAATATTCATAAAATATGTTGATATCTTTTCAAATATTTGTAAAAAATTTTTAATCTTTGAAATGATTCAAAAAGCATCGAAATCTTAAAAAAATCCTTCTGTAAATTCTATTAAAAATTTTAAAGTCTTTATGAAGTATTTCTGAAATCTTTGCAGTGTTCAAAATCTCATCATTTAATTTATTTTAAATACACCAACAGCCCTTAAACTAATTGCAAGATTATCAAGGTCTACAAATGATTAAAGAATTTGAAATGCTTGTGAAATTTTTTAAACGTTGAAATATTTTCACTTTTTCAAAAAGAAAACTGTGTAAAAATAAAAACGTTCAAACTTCATTTTTCAACATATCTTGACATAATTCGATCTCAGGAATCCTTAAGTTAGGTTTTTGAAAAATGTTTAAGTTTGTGTGCAGGTGTATGTGTGTAGTGCATGTGTCGATACATTTCGACAATACTCTTTTGATAATAACTCGAAAGCAAGTGAAACTAGATTCATGCAATATAGAGGGTGTATAGTCCTAAATAACGCCTATAATTTACTGAATTTAGAGCGCCACTAGATACGAATGAACCTTTTTTTTATCGATTTTATATGTTTTTCAGAAATGAGTTTAGTTATGCTTTTTTTGCTGCAATTTTGATTGTATTAGAACCAAGAAAATTGTTTACGTACACTTTCATAAAATACATCCCTCTTTTACAAAAAATGAGGTTCATTCAATAAATACTGTGAGAATGACCAAACATGAATTCGAAAAATTCAAAATTAAAGAATTTTTATTTTTGAAATCTTTATGAAATCTAAGAAAAAATTTTCAAATATTTTGAAGTTTTGTTAAATCTTTTGAAAATTTTGTGACATCAGTGAAATTATAAGAAAGTATTAAAATCTGATAAATCATTAAAAATCTTAGTAAAATTTTTTCAAATCTTTAAAAACTTTATGAAATTTTAAAATCTTCTTTGGAAGCATTGAAATCTCTGAAATATGACTGTATTCTTTGAAAAATTTGTAAAATATTTAAATTACTTAAATCTTTCTGATATTTCTTATAAAATCTTAAAAATGTAATCTTTTTATTCATCTAGAATAATCCAACAGTCCTTACACTAACTATCGAATTCTTAAAATAATAGAAAAATGTAAATCTTTAAAATTTTTTTAACTTTTTGAAATCTTTCAAATTTTTCAAAATCATTAGGATCTTTTGTTAGCTTTAAAATATTTTTTAAATAATTGAAATATTTGTAATATCCTTTAAAAAAATGTAAAATCTATCTTAGGTCTTTTACAATATTTACGAAATATGCAACCTTATTTATAAAATTACGTAAATTTTGGTTGAACTTTCGATATATTTTGAAATTTCTGAAATCTTTTAAAATGTATGCAAATCTTCTAAATTCTTTAGAATTATTGAAACCTTTCTGCAATCATCAAAATCTTCATAAAATCGTTGAAATCTTTATAAACTTGATGCAACCTTTAAAATATTTCTGAAATCTTTTAAATCATTTTAAACTTTTCAGAACTCTCTCAAAACTCTTAAAAGTTTAAAAAATATTTTGAATCTTAAGATTTAATACACACTGAAAAGTTCAGTAGTCAACCTCTCGAAGATAGTAAAATATAGTTTCTTTTAAATATTGTAAACCATGTCGCTTATTATTTAATATCAACGTCTTTCAGATTTAACAGGAATCTATTTTTAACATATTTTTTATCATTATTGTAGTTGTTACTTATTGAACAATTTTTTTTATTGATTAGTCTTAGAAATTAATTTTTTCTTTAATAAATGAGGTTTTGAGGCATTCTTAATATTAACGTTTTTTTCTAGATAATTTAAAATTGCTCAAACAATTATATGATCTACTCTATACTTTTCATAAAAAAAGGGATGAAAGAAATTTATTTCTTAAAGAAATTTAATTAGTTCTATAACATATCATTTAGTAATTTAATTATTCACTCTTGTACAAACTTGATCTTTTCAGTACAATTTCATTTTGTAAGAATAATATTCAATTTTCTTAATACTTAATTTTTCCTATATTCATAACTCATTGAAAAAACTCCTTTGAAGAAATGCAAATTGTTCAAAAATGTAGAATAGTATCTGAATACATTGAAATGAATTTTTTTTTACACCACGAAAAACCGTACATACAAATACTCAATCTTGGAAAAAATTTTGAAAATCCTCTAACGTTTCGCATTTTTATCCAGAATAGTTGACTAAAAGACTTGATCTTTAGTTTTCGGCGCTAAAATAAGTGTACCAAAGGCCAATCTAATATGTTAATTGTTTCAAAATTTATCGTGTTCACAGACATTCATACATACATTCATCCATCCATAAATAGATACAAACATACATACGAACATACATACATAGATACATACCCACATGCATAAAAACATACATACATAATTCGTAAAAATCTATTTTTCGTGTTCAGACGGTTTTAAAATGTAAACATATAACAAAAAAAGAAAGGGGAGGATTTTACAAAAACATAAAACCTTCTACGATAAGAATATAAAAATATAATTTTATCCACAATAAATTCTTAGAATACAGGTATAAACTAAATGCATTTTCATAATAATTTAGTATAAATATATAGCTTAATAGATTAATTAGAACCTTTAGCATGCTTCATCCTTAACGTTTTACTGAATCCTTGCTTTAAAAATAATAGAGTTTGTTTTGAAACTTAACAAAAATATTTTATTAATTACAATTAAAATATCACCAGTAATGTTTGTATTATGACCATTAGCAAATTTTTAATTTTGCTTAAGAAAAAAGGGTACAAATATGCTCTCCAAACCTAGTTACTTTTATGTTATAGGTAAACGTTGATTATCACTGAATGCCTACATTTTTTTTTCTTATTACTATTACACCATTAAGCCATTTCCCTTTCGGGGTAGGCGTGACTCACTCGCTAGGGGAAAGGAGTAGTGTGTGGAAGGGATAGGATTTTTCAGATTGATCCAGAATTCTCGTTCTATTTAAGTAAATAACACGTTCGTTCCGCAACACTGCTCCGACCCAGGTTGCTGATTAATTTCTCTAGCAATCACCCCAAGCGAAGAACCTGACGAAGTCGTTATGTAAGGTTCCCCACTTGGGTCCATTAGTAGCCAAGGTCTTTGTTTCAGGCGTCATTCACTCTACTGAGACTTTTTTTATTAACTATTTGCCGCCATACTTTCCTGTCCTGGCATACTTCTTTAGCTTCTTTTATGTCCATGCATTTTTTTATGTAGACTCTCGTGTTTCTGTGACCTCTTATGTCTCTTCTAAGTAGGGTCTCATTCACACATTCTAACCATTCTTTCCGCGGTCTACCTCTGGGCACGCTGCCATTCACTTTACCTTGATACACTTGTTTCGCATGTCGTTCATTTGGCATTCTCTCAACATGTCCGAACCATCTTAACCGATTTCCTTCCCATCTGTCTACTAGCGTCTCTTCTGCACCACATTCTTTTAGAATTATCTCGTTACTTACATTGTCCATCAGGGTTTTCCCGTATATTATGCGCATGAATCTCATGTCAATTGCGTTAATTTTACTCTTATCTTTTTCTTGATAAGTCCATGTCTCGCTAACGTATAGTACAATCGGTACAAATATAGAATTATGTATTTTTTACTTCTGATAAGAGGACCTGCTCTACCAATAACCTTCTTACCTTAATTTATTCGTCTATCTAATTCCTCATCTATCTTCCCGTCCCTATTAAATAAGCTACCATGGTATACGAACTTACCAACTTGTTCAATTCTCTTATCATTTAATATTCTATTTAATATTATATTCTTTATTTAATATTTATTTAATACTCTCACTCTTTCCTTCGAACACCATAGTTTTTGTTTTATTCGCATTAATTTTAAGGCCCGTGCTCTTCATGCTTGCATCTAGTTTATTCAACGTTCTTTGTAGGTCTTCGATAGACTCTGCCATAACAACCTTATCATCTGCGAACGCTAACCCACGTACCCTTACTGTTTCGAGATCCACACCCTCTTCGTCGAAGAGAGCCATTCTTAAACACTTGTCCATAAATAATATAAATAACCATGAAGACATAACGCATCCTTGTCTAACTCCTTGAATAATATCGAAACAGTCAATCATTTTCCCATTCACTCTTACACTCGCTTTGCTACCTGTATATAATGTTTTCATAGCTTGTAGGATCCATCCATTGATTCCATACTCTTTCAGGACTTCCCAAAGTTTACTTCTATCTACCTTGTCAAAAGCTTTTTCTAGGTCAACAAATGCACAGTCTATGTGGTATGCACGCGCCACCGCGTTTAAGCATTTCAGCGTTAATACCGTCTACCCCGGCAGCCTACCGTTTTTCAAGTTCTTAATTATATCCCTAACCTCAGTGACACAGACTTTTTCAATTGAGTTTTCCATCGCATCGTGTTCAACATCCCAGTTGTGTTGTCCTGTAGCTTCATCTCCGAATTGTCTCCTAAAATAGTCTCTGAAAGCAACTAGTATTCCGTCTGCATCATATACCATTTCCCCCTACTATTTCTCATGTTGGCAATTTCTGTACTTTTGTTTCCTTTCATTTTTTTATAAAGTAGTTTCCTGCTTCCTTCAAAGTCGTTTTGTATTTTTATCTCTTCTTGTGCTTTAATTGTATCTTTACTTTCTTTAACTAATCGTTTATATATCCTGTTTACGCGTCTATAATCATTTCTACGTCTACTTCTTTCCTCATTGCTAAGACCTGCGATGTTCAAAGTTCTCTTGTACGCTTCTCTTTTTGCTTTTTGGGCATCCTGAATTTCATCATTCCACCACGCATCACCAGAAATTCTTCCTACAACTGCGGTATCACACACTTCGATCGTACATCTAACAAGGATATCCCGTAACATTGTCCAGGCGTCCTCTATATCTTTATTTTTTATACGGTCCTCCCATGTTGCCCTATCTATGCTTTCGATTATCTTATTTTGGAAATCTATTCGCACATCCGGCTTCTGTAGGTTCTCAATTTTGATTCGCGTTTGTTTTGCTTTCTTGGGTCTCTTTTTTCTCCAACCCCGACCTAAGTTAATTTTTGAGATCAGAAGGTAATGATCAGTATTGCATTCAGGACCCCTCATGAACCTTGTATCTTTGACTAACTCTCTAAGTCTTTCATCCGCAACCACAAAGTCAATTATACTGCGGCTATATCCTTTAGACCAGGTGTACATGTGGATCATTTTATGCCTAAACCAAGTATTTGTAATAAACAGACCCTTTTCTAAGCATAGACCAACTAATTTATCTCCGTAATAGTTTGTTCTTGGATCCCCAAAATTACCTAATACTCTTTCTGTATCCTGATTTTGGATGCCCACCCAACCGTTCATGTCTCCTAGTAGAATTATTCTTTCCTCATGTTCGAAGATGTTTATTGTGTCATTTAAAGTGTCCCAGAAGCCGTCTTTTACTCCTCTAGGATCACTATCAACCGGCGCGTAGCATGCTATAATAAATAGTCTTCTGATTCCTACTTTCATTCTAGCCCACAGCAGCCTGGGAGACACGAAACCATGGTCTCCGAGATGCTGCTTTGCTCTTTCATTTAAAATCAGACCTACTCCTTGTTTACCATGTGATTCACATTCTACTCCTGACCATATTTCAAATCCGCCTTTCAACACGCCGTTTTTTATGTCTTTAGTTTCGCATCCCTTTTTCTTTGTTTCGGGCACACATAAAATATTTAGTTTTTTCACGTGAATAGTTTCACGCAATTCTTTTACCTTGAGATCATTTACTCCCCTAGCATTCTAAACACCCAGTCTCCATTCGTCGCCTGAAGCATGACCTTTAGATTTTCCGTGTGCATGCCTTTTGTCATTAAAAGTTCCAGTTCTTTCCGAGGCTATTTTGTAGTTTTGTATTATTCATTGTTTAGATTATAGGCCCAACTAACACCTTTATGCAATAAGTTTATTTTCTGAGTCGAAATCATGTCAAAGTTAAATATCAAATCGTCATATGGTGGAGACTGTAGTTCTAATGTCAGTCTCACCAAAAACTTCAGTTATTAAAGGATGGTTG
>NC_046659.1:35889255-35912276 GCF_010883055.1 Belonocnema kinseyi
TGGAACCGAGAGAGTTGTCTTGTGTTTGTGTTTTCATGCTGAGAAATTTGATATATTGCTTAAGTAAGCAAAATATCTATAACTCCATCACCTATTGATTTTTTCGATAATAATTTATGGTCATCATAAATTTGGTAAGTAGACATCTTAACTACACTAATATACTTAACTATAGATTTAATTTTCTTAATATAAACAATTAATATATGCAAATAATTTACTCTACTTATATCGTTTTTTATCAAAATTTTAAAATGCCGAAACTAAAAAAATCAACAAATCAGAGAAATAAAGATAAAAAGAAAATAATACAAATTAAACGAAATAATAATAGTTTTCGACAGCGTGAAGAAGAAAAACAAAAGAAGCACTACGAAAAAGTAAAAAATTCAGAAGAATTCAAAGGAAAACGAACGCTACGTATACAAGCATTGCGAGAAGACGAAGATTTTAAGGAAAAAGAACGAGTACAGCAAAAACCATCCGATCAAACTGAGAGAGAAAATGAAGATGTTAAAGAAAAAGAAAGATCTTATGTAGAAAAGTTGAGAAAAGATGAAGAATTTAAAGAAAAAGAACGAGCCCAGCAAAAGCCAACCAAAAAAATTAAAAGAGAAAATGGAGAATTTAAAAAAGAAGAACGTAAGCAGCAAAATACATCTAAAAGAATTGCAAGAGAAAATGAAGAACTTAAAGAGAAAAAAAAACGAAAGCAGCAAAAGATATCTAAAATAAATGCAAAAGAAAATGAAGAGTTTAAAGAAAAAGAACGAAAGCGGCAAAAAGCATCTAAAAGAAATGCAAGAGAAAATGAAGAATCCTATTTCCTATTATAAAAAGAAGATGAATATGTCAAACTCGAAATATATCGAAAGTCGTAACGCCTTTTCCTGATTCCTGATTGGCTTCTCATTTTGGTTTGAATGTAGACACAGTAAGCGGGAACTTTGAAAATCGATATTGTACAAAATTATCAATTATCCAAGTAATTATTTGATAAAAACATAATAATTTGATCGTTGTACGTCTTCTTGATGTTTTTATTGTCGTTGTACATTTTTCTAATGTCACCGACACCGACATGTATGTTCAGGGTTAGTAAGTGACGTGCTATTCCAACGACATATAGTTACGGCCGTGTGGCTCCGATCCTGTTTCGAAGTCGAAAATCGAACGGACTTCTCTTTCTATCTCCAAACGTTAGAAAAAAAGATCCGTTCGAATTTTCACTTTCAAAATGGTATCGAGCTAACTATACGGCCGTCAGAATTGGAATAGGGCATAGAAAGAGAGGGTTAATCTAGAAAGTCTACCTGTCTATTTATTTTTAAAAAATTGTTAATAAGCCAAGTAATTATTTAATAAAAACATAATAATTTGATCGTGGTTGCCAGCCCAAGCCGGCTAGATAATGTGTGAAAGAGCCTTCACAAAAACACAGGTCGGCTTTTTCTTAAAGGGCTAAGTCTTGCAGGGTGGCCAGATTGGAAGATTTGGCCATGATTTCTATTGGTCTATCAATTTAACGCGCTGTTTTTATTTGTTACCTCAGATCTAATAACTAATAATAATTGCATCGTAGTTTCTTAATCTTTTTTCTTTTATTAAAGGTGATGTGAGCTGTACTCTCATACTTTATCGTCCTTAATACATCTACTTGAAGTTACGTACGTTCATATGAACGAAAGTAAAGATTTTTTCCTTGAATTTTGTTTTGCCTAAATCATGTAGGGTGACAAAAAATGATATATCATCCGAAGAAGTTTTCGACATTTTTATTTTTATGGGGTTAATTACCCTTACAAATCACCCATTATTCAAACATGCCAAATACAATTTTGATTGTCGATATTTGAAAATATAAAAACGTCAAAAATCCTCTTTTTTATCTCAATAATTATAGAGTAGGTGAGAATGTTTGACAAGACCCCTAAAAACTACCCTTAATATACCCGCACCTAAAATTTTAAAAATGACAAGTTTGATTGTCGATATTTTAAAATATATAACGCCCAAAATTCTCTTTTTCTATCTCACTAATTATAGAGTGGGTGCGAATGTTCGGCAATACCCAAAAAAAACACCCCTACTATATCAACACATAAAATGTTCAAAACGACAAGTTTTATTGTCGATATTTGAAAAAACAAGTACGTAAAAAATTCTCTTTTCTCATCTCGCTAATTATAGACTGAGTGAGAAAGTTCGGCAAGACCCCACAAAAACACCCCGTTTATATCAACACCTAAAACGTTAAAAATGACAAGTTTAATTGTCGATATTTAAAAATATAAAAACGTCAAAATTTTCTCTTTTTTTCATCTCGCTAATTATAGATTAGGTGAGAAAGTTCGGCAAGACTCTTAAAAACTAGGGATCGTTTTTAGGGGCCTTGGAGAACTTTTTCACCCACTCCATAATTAGTGAGATAAAAAAAGAGAATTTTTGACCTTACCTTGATACCAAATGATGTTACAATTATTTTATACTGAAGCAATTTATGTTTTATTCCAATAGAACTTTTCTAATGTTGTTATAACCATTGTAATTATGAGACATTTTATTACAAACTTAGCATTTAGACGAGAACATGGAGACTACTTATCTTAACCCTGATTAACCCAATTTGTCCGTTTTTGTGCGTCAACTTTAAGCTCGGACAACTATGTTAATTATGCTGGAAAAGATCTGAAAATGTATTTTCGAATTTTTCAAGTGTGCTCTTTCAGAATCTAACTCGAAAATTTCGAAAAAAACCACTCTCTCCCACCCTATTTTTGAATTTAAAAAAAAACGTGATTTTGTAAGGTAGTTTTTTTTAAATCTCATTTTCGAGGCGAAAGAGGTCTTTACAATACCTGAAATCACAAAAACTCCAGCTCAAAAAGTCCAAATAATAAAGTTATACACACAGAAAATTCATTTTTCATCATTGAGGGGTTGTAGGATCACCACTAAGATGACATATTAATGAAAAATCGCTTCTTTATGGATTGTTCTGAAAAAAGTTGAAAAATAGGATGGGAACGGGTGTTTTTTCGAAATTCTCGGGCCAGATTCTAAAAGAGCACACTTGAAAATATCCGCCAATAAATTGTCAGATCTTTTCCAGAATAATTAACAAAGTTATCCATGGACAAATTGGGTCAATAAGGGTTAAGGACGATGAAATATGTAAGCATACCTCATTTAAGACTTAACTTTAATAGGACTTAAAAAGCGCGAATATTGAGGCCATGTAACCGTAACCTACAAAAATTTCTTTTACATTTGTTTAAAACACAAATTACTTTCAGACGAAACGCGATATCGAATTTAAAATTCTCAAAATTACATATGAAACAAGTTCAAACGTTAGTCTGGTCCTAAATTTTTGCAATTTTAGGAAAAAAAAATTTCGAATAATTTTTCCCTTCAATTTGTCAGCTCTATGGATCCGAACGTTGAACCTTGGATTTATACATTATTTTACCCTTATGGCACACAAGGTTGGAATGACTTCATACCATGTGTTAATAGACGAGGCTAAGTTTCACGATCTGCATATATTAAATATAGAATGGCAACTAGAGATAATAATGTTCTTTTTATTGGTGGACGATTATTTCAACAGTGGGTTGTCGATAATTATGTGAAAATTGACAAGGATAGGATGAATTACGTCAGATTGAATCAAAAAATACTTCGCGCTGATACTTATTAGGGATTAGTTGATCATCTACAACAAAGATCGAATGATTTACATACTACTGTTGGAAAAATGATCGTTCTCCCATCGTCATTCTCAGGATCTACACGTAATATGCTACAGCACTATGAAGATGCAATAGAATTTGTAAGAAAATTCGGTAAGCCCGATTTGTTTATAACTATGACATGTAATAAAAACTAGGCTGAAGTGAATGATAATTCATTACATGGTCAGACAGCAACTGATGGACCAGGCATTGTTTCACGACTTTGTAATGCAAGAAAAGATGAATTAATGAACATTACAGTAAAACAACAATCCTTCGGTGAAGTACAAGCAGTAAAATAACTACCCCTAATATTGTAGATGAATAAATTTTGGCAGAAAATCCAAATCCAGGTACAGTTCATGAACTTCATAATATTGTTATGAAAAACATGATTCACGTTCCCTGCGGATATTGGTTTAAAGATGGTAAAAGTAAATGTAGTGAGTATTTTCTAAAAAAGTTTCAAGATGAGACAAGAATGGATGAAAACGGATATCCAACTTATCGTAGAACATATACCGGTACTTACATATACACAAATACATCTAA
This sequence comes from Belonocnema kinseyi, assembly GCF_010883055.1. NCBI lineage: Eukaryota > Metazoa > Arthropoda > Insecta > Hymenoptera > Cynipidae > Belonocnema > Belonocnema kinseyi. The sequence continues at coordinate 35,893,545 of NC_046659.1, forward strand.
AAGGACATGATGCTGCTTCCGTCGTAGTTACTGATGCCTATAACAGAAAGAGTGAAAATGCCATAAGAAACGCATTGGAAAAAGAAACAATGCTAATCAATTATTTTTATTTAAATTGACGTAATGCTGATGCTAAACGATTTACGTATTCTAAAATTCCACCTCACTGCGTATTTAAAAAACGTAGTGGATCAGAATTATCAATTTGGCAAAAACGAAAAACAAAATTTAAGGTTATTGGACGGATATACTCTGTTAGTCCGACTACAATAAAACTATTCTATCTGAGACTATTACTAATAACAATCAAAGGGGCTATAAGTTTCCAAGATCGCAGAACTGTTAATAAATAAACTTAAGATACCTTTCAAAGAGCATGTTCAGCATTAGGTCTCATCGAAGATGATGCAGAGTGAGATCGTGCTATGACAGAAGAAGAAGTTTGGACGATGCCCCAACAATTAAGACGTTTATTTGTTGTTATTTTAATATACTGTCAATCTAGCAATCCTGAGGAACTATGGGATAAATTTAATTATGCTTTGTCATAAGATTTTCAGAGAAATTATAATATACAAGAAGCATGCATAAGATCATATATTCAGATAAGTACTTATTTTTCTTACGAAAGATCTGATATTAGTAGCTTTTCAACGATGCCCCAAATAACTAAATTTCGGAACGATACTTAGATTCACGATGACGAAGTATCGCTTACTCCACATGAACAACTCGGTCAGACTCAGTAACACAAATTAAATGGAAAACAAAAAGATATTGTAGACACAATCCCTAATGTTGCTTTGTCGAACGAAGAAGGCCTTTTACATCATGTTTTTATATTGATGGACCTGGTCGCTCAGGAAAGACATACATTTATACAACTACAAATTATTTAATAAAGGGCAAGGGAAATAAATATAAATGCGATGGAATTTACAGATATTGCAGCAATATTATTTCCACAAGGAAAGGCTACATAAAAGTTTCGGTATGCCAGTTCCTTTATTTTTAGATTCCGTCTCCCGTATACAAAATCAATCTAAAGATGCTCAATACTTACGAGAAGTAGATATTTTTATTTGAGACGAAGCTCCAATGACGCCAAGGTATGCTTTGGAATTAGTAGTTCGTATTTTCCGTGACTTCGTGAATGTTGATTCACCACTTGGTGGAGGAAGTATAATGCTTAATGGAGATTTTGCGCAATTAATTCCTGTGAAAACTCATGCAACTCGCAGCGAATTAGTAAATTTATCCATTAAATTCAGTTCACTTTGAAAACATGTCTCTGTATTTTCACTAAAAGAAAATATGAGTACTTTACCACAAGAAGCAGAATTCGAAAAGTATTTACTGTCTGTAGAGATGGTACTTTAAATGCCAATGAAAATTACTTAATAGCCCCAGAAAAATGTGTAGCTACTAGAACCGATGATATAATACAGACAGTGTTTAAACTTATTAACTATCGAAGATTTGGAGATCTAGCAAAGACGGCTATGTTATCAGCACGAAATGTTGACGTTGAAGAAATAAATTACAAAGTCGTGGAGCTATTGGACAAAACCACAGAACGAATTTATACAAGTATATATACACTGTTAAAAATGTTTGCAAATTTTAATGTACATTTACTATACATTTGTATAGTAAATTTAAGAACTCGGTATACGAAATAGTTATTAAGGGGTTCCGTAGTAAATTTAATGTACATGTATATTGATCAATTCTTAGAAGAGCCAGGTAATTTCACTTTACACAAGTTAAAAATAATTTGGACAGTAATGTTTAATTCTAAATAATAAAGCATTATATTTCATTCTGGTATAACATAAATTATACTGGGTTCCAAGTGGATAAGTTCAATTAAGTACATAATTAAGATACATAACTTAAAAGCAGCAGTACTCAGGTAAAAATTCTGACATTGACATTGAATTCGGACGAAAACCCCACCCGCACGTTGCACTCTGATTATAAATAAGAATTTAGTCGATGTATAGTAGTTTATTATTTTAGTTCTAAATATTTGACAAGATTTGACTACATGAAAGAACTTTCAACTTGTATGCACTCTATTTTACTATACATGTATATTATTTTATAAGATAATAGTATATTAAATTTACTAGACGCATATGCATTATGCTTCCATTACATTTATAGTAAAATCGCTATATAAATTTCTAACAGTGTAGTGTTAAAAATTGTGATAATGGAGATATAAATGATGCAATACTCCCAGAATACTTGAACACATGGAATCCAACCACCCTTCCTCCTCATGAATTATGATTAAGAAATAATTGTGTTGTTATGCTAATTCGTAATATTTCGATTAACGAAGGTCTCTTTAATGGTACACGTTTGAAAATAATCAAACTTGCAAATAATCTTCTACGATGTCCATTTTAACAGGTGATAAGGCAGGGGACATTGTCTTTATACATCGTATTACATTTTATTGTGAAGTGCAAACTTTCGATACTATTGGGTTAGATCTTCGAAAAGATGTATTTTATCATGGACAATTATATGTGGCATTTTCCCGAGTTCGATTTTGGCTGCGGCAAAACAATATTATAAAGAATTATGTGTATACAGAAATGTTCAAATAATTTTGTGTTTTTAAATAATTAAAAATAATATTTAAAACAAATTAAGTTTCATCATAAATTGTATATTGCAAAATCAACAAATACAAATTCATATGTTCTTGGACACAAATGAGAAAATGAAGAATTTAAAGAAACAGAACGAGCACAACGAAAGAAATCTAAAGGAAGGAAACGAAAGGACCCTGACTTTAAAAAAGAAGCAAATAAAGTTTTAAAACGTTTTATTTAAGTTTAGATTTTTGATATAGAAACATTATAATGGGAAAAAACCTCAATTGGCGACCAGCAATGGCCTAAAATTTCCCTATGTCGATGATTGTATAAAAAAAATTAACAGAGTTAGAGGCTGCCATGGTAGCTCCCATTTCAGTATTTAAGCAAATTAGACCTTTAAAACCTCACGCTTTAAATTCATAATTGTCACTCAAAGAAAGTTTTGTGTTTATTAAAGTGGAAGTAAAAAGAAAGGATTAATGTATTGCCAAGAAAATGTAATGAATTGGATATTATTCAGATAAAATTCAAAAAGCATATGTCTTCCACATCTGATTATATGAATAAAGTAGTTAGGCCTGCAAATATATGCAAAGCAATAAATGTTTTACTAGAGTCCACTCTGTATAAAAAATATAATATAAAAGTAGATAAGTCTTTTTTCGAACAATATGAAAACAATTACGATGTGAAATTAAAATTCATAGAGACGGAAAAATAACCTATGATATAGATTCCCAATCAAATAATGATGTTGGTGATGATGAAGGAGATATAGTAAAGGAAGTTTTGCTTATCGATAATAATAATGCAGATTCTGCTAAAGTCGCTCAGATTATAGCTCCTGGCCAAGACAAAAAACCTATTCCTTTCAACATTCTAAATGCAGATGCATTGGCTAATCCAAGAATATTTGCTGGTCATAGTTTCTCAGCAAAAATATTGCTAACATGACGCATAAAATCTGCAATTAAACGTAGCGATAGAAGATCATATAAATCTAAACGTCTTCTAGATTTGGCAAACCAAAAAGTTCAGGACCATATATCAGCCAACGTTAATGTATTTATAAAACTAATTAAAACAAGTAAACAGTTAACAGCAAAATAGGTACTTAGCAAAGGGTTGATCGATGACGCAATTCGAAATGATATAGCTTATAAAGTCATGAAACAAATTTGTTTAAGACTAGCCTATTTGGAAGAAGAGAAAAAAAAATTACTTTCATCCGAACTGAAGGAAAACCAACCTTTTTTTACTTTATCGGCTGCTGCAACATGGTGACCAGAATTAATGCAAATGCTAGCAAAAGTTCTTAATAATAAAATATTAACTTTAGAAGAAGCATTTCATTTAGATGACAATACCAAAACAGATTACATACGACGAGACCCGGTCACGTGCGCTATATATTTTTATCATAAGTTTAGAGCTATGTTAAATTATTTAAGAGCAAAAGCAGGTCCATTTAGAGAATATCATCTCAATTAAAATTATTATAGAACTGAATTTCAATTAAGGGGTTCTCCTCATTCTCATTGTTTTCTTTGGTTGAAAAATGCACCTAATTATGATAGCAGTGATTCTGAATCGCATGAAAAATGTATTGAATTTATCTATAAATTCATAACGTGTCAATATATTGAGACAAATACATTTATGGCAGTATAGCGACATAAGCATACTCATACTTGTAATAAGGGGAAAAAGAATTATATGAAATGTCGATTTGATTATCCCATTCCAGTTATGCTGAAAACGATGATATTAGAGCCTTTAGAAAATGTGGATTGTGTCCAAGTAAAGATTTCAAGAAAACATTTTAAAAAATTAGGAAGCTAATGCACTACTTTTTCAAGAAACAATCCGAAACGGTAGAATTTCATGAAATTCTAAAAAAATTAGATTTAAATAAAGATGAGTACATATTTGCAATTCGTACCTTAATTAAAAGAACTCGAATTTTTTAAAGAGAAAGAGTAACGAAGTAGGTATGAACTGCTATAACCTAGATATTAATAATTATTAGTTAATTACGTAAGTAAAGTAGATAGCGGATTATCAAAATTACCGCGTCAAACGGTTGAAGAAGTAAACACTGGTAACGGTAGCATCAAAGAAAAGTTGAGGAAATATTGTAATGCTTTTTTAAATGGTGACCTTATGTCTGCACAAGAGGCTGATTACCATGTTCTTCCCGTAATTTTAGCTGAAGGTAGTAGAACAGTTATTTTATAAATACAGGTCCGAAAAAAGAGAGAGCTCGTATGTTAAAGTCTGAAAAAGAATTGAAATTATTAGATGCTAACTCTGAAGACGTTTTAAAGGAAGATTCTAAAATGAAATACGAAAATCGTCCAGCTTCTAAAGAAAACTTTTGTTTAGCCGATTTTGTAGCTTTCTCCAAGTATAAGAAAAAACGTTACTAAGATAAGTTAGCTGAAAGCGATAATAATGAAAATGATAGCGAAAAATAAAAGAAGCGAGATAGACCAATGACAATTCGTTAATTGTAGATTTAACCGAGTACAGGATTTTTATAATTATTATAGAGAACAAATCATGTTATTTTTGCCGTGGCCTTGCGAACAAAATGACATTGATGAAGTAGATTGCGAAGTTCTTTACTTGGAAAACGTAAATATAACACAGCCACACAAAAAAGTGTGCGGATCTGGTAACAAGACACACGTATTTCTATGGATTTTGGGGCGGTGAATTCAAATTCGGTATCAAAAATCACCCATCAAGTCATGGTTGAGCCATAACCTCAAAAAATGACGAAAAATCATTCACTGAGGCAAATAAATTTCAAAATAATGCCAGTGATGCAAATTTTCATTTCAAAAACATGTGAAGGATTAACCCTTGCCTGATATCGACTTATTTAACATAACTTTCCCCAACAGAACCTGACCTCACCTAACCTGAATTAACAGAAATTTATTGAACAACACGTAAAGCTCTGGAAGCATATTTTCCCAGTAGCTATTATGTGCTACATCGAATGGGTCAACTCGAGCCTAACCCAGAAATAAATCTAACCTAGCCTAACCTAACGTAACCTAACCTCACGAAACACAATTAAACTGATTGTGTTGTCCCGTTGTGTTTGCTATACCGTTTCATTCAGCTTCGGCTTAACCTACATAGAGATTTAACCTATCCTAACCTAACAAAACCTGATCTAACCTAACCTAGCCGAATGAAATTCAAACACACGTGTAGCTATGTAAGCGTACGGTTCTCAGTCTGAAATGTGTGCTATATTTAATAGGTTAACTCGATCTTAACCTACAAATGAATCTAACTTAACAGAACCTAACGAAATTTTGCTTAACGCAATACAACTTAACTTAAGTGTTTCCGTTATAACACAATAAAATTCAGTTCATTTTACTACAAGTGGATAAAAATTTAGACACACATTACTCATTTAAAGAAACTTAAAACTGCAAGTACAATTGACCCCATTTCAATTAACCTGACAATGTTTGTATCAATTACAATGTAGAACTGTTACTGAAACATGCAAATGAATCAGAGTTTTATTCAAAAATTTTTTCTCTCTGCTTTTCTTAAAATTAAGGAATATATTTATACTATCTTTCGTGTTTACATTTTATCTTGCTTTTTATCGTAATTAAATTGATTTATAGACCTACTTCAGTCTATTTTCTGCCTGCTATAACGTGTCCTTTTTTCTTCGAAGGAACGATGCAAAGGGTTACGCTTACGTTTAAGACCTACATTTGTTTCCCTTTTCAACATCCAGCCTCGTACCCTGATATCGTTGTTCCATCACTTTTATGTCTTGATGAAAACGTTCCCCTTGTTCTTCGCTGAAATCACCAACATTTTCTGGGTAAACTTATCCAGATGGGAATCTAGAAAGTGAAGTTTTAAATTCATCAAGCAGCCTAACTTTTTGTAGTTTCTTATCATTTTCGCAACAATATTCTCGCAGGCCGGACTTTTTTCGTTACCGAGGAAATTTGCGTTTACTGCTTTAAAACTTTCCCAAGAGTCCATTTCCATTTTCGTCATGTGGCTCACGAAATTAGTATCTCTTGTCAATATTCGAATCTGTGGTCCATCAAAGACTCCTTTCAATTTAGCGTCTGAAACATTAGGGAATTTAAGGAATATATACTTACAACATTGTCCATCTTTGTCTAACTCCTTGGCAAATTGCTTCATGAGCCCAAGCTTTATGTAGAGGGGTGGTAGTAAAATTTTTTCTGGATCAACGAGGCTTTGGTTGATGATATTATGAGAACCAGGTTTGAATAAATCTCTTAAATGCCAATGTTTTTTGCTGTAATGATTGGCTCGATCTCTGCTCTTCCACAGGAATATAAAGCATGGCTGTCTCGTGAAACCCGATTGTTCGCCTAATATCATTGTTCTGATTTTGAGATCACCACATATGTGCCATTTGTGATTTGTGTAATTAACTTTTTTAAGAAGCATTTTAATATTGTTATATTCTTCTTTGATGACCGTTGAGTGAGCTATAGGGATAGGAGCGTAAGTATTCGTGTTAAGTAGTAAAACAGCCTTCACGCTGCGTTTTGACGAATCAATGAAAAGTCGCCATTCTTCGTCTCTGTACACATTTTTCTTCAAGTGGTTCATTAGTCCGTTAACGTCAGTGTAGTACACTAAAGACGTCTCTTCGTCTTTAACGAAAAACTTTCTGAATTCTTTGTCCCTGTCGCGATAGAATGAAACTTTTGTCTTTGGCTCTAGAAGATTTCTTCTTTTTATAAATGAACCTTCAATTTCATTTTATGCACGCCATATTCGTCATCCTTTTGTCATTTTCATCGGAATCATCTGAACTATTTTCTGTTCGATCACTGGTTTCACTACCGTCTCCATGACGTTGACTTTCAACTTCCATTCTATCATCTTCTAAAGCACTTAAACCAGTCTGGCGTGCACTTTTATTGATTTCAATTTCTCTTGTGACTGTGCACACATTAATGTACGAAATGTTATTTTTATTTTTGGCGTTGAACCCTTTGACGGAATTCATACAAAAGCAGCAGTCCATCGCAATAACGGGTTTTTTCCATGTGGTTGTAAAGTACTTGCGGTACTTTTCGTTGTTTGAATTTTTCAGACGATGCAACATAATTCTGCAGGAATTGCAAATGACGTGAGGAACCCATTTTGTTTCTTGGTGCAGCAATTTACGGTCAAAACACTTTTCGTAAAGACTTTTCACTTCCTCGTAGATTGATTTTCGCAAACTACTCACTTCATATTTACTGCAAATGTAACAGAATGAATCTGAGCTATTCTTGCAGGCATGCGATTGACAAATGCTCGCAGTTTTTTTTCCTTGTAGCATGAGACTCTACACCAACCAAGCGTTCCATTGATGAAGAGCTACGGTTGCATGATGACGACGTCGGAGAGCCCGCTTTCCCACCCTGACCAGACGCCGATACTGGGGTTCTTCCTTGCATCGTAATACACTTTTTACCTGTGTCTGCCATGACGGCATGAACGCCGTTTACACAGGGACTCAGCCAATGTGGATCCGTTGCCCACCGTCACCACGTGGAGGTGCCCTGGTTACAAACACAGGCGAATAATGCTAGCAACAAGCGGTTACGAAACTCCAGACATTTACTGCTGTTTATGTCAAAATATGAAAGTACGCAAGAACAGGGTTGCCAGTGTAATCGGTTAAGTTAGGTCAGGTTTCGTTAGGTTAGAATAGGTTAAACCTCTAAGTAGGTTAAGCCGAAGCTGAATGAAACGGTACCGCAAACACAACGGGACAACACAATCATTTTAATTGTGTTTCGTGAGGTTAGGTTAGGTTAGGCTAGGTTAGATTTATTTCTAGGTTAGGCTCGAGTTGACCTATTCGATGTAGCACACATTTGCTACTGGGAAAATATGCTTCCAGAGCTTTACGTGTAGTTAAATAAATTTCTGTTAATTCAGGTTAGGTGAGGTCAGGTTCTGTTGGGATAAGTTATGTTAAATAAGTTGATATCAGACAAGGGTTGATCCTTCACAGTTGTCGACATGTTTTTGAAGTGAAAATTTGCATCACTGGCATTGTGTGGCTGTGTAGTTAAAAATAAAAAAATTCCTTTTTTTGGTCAAACTATGAAGAACATGAAGAAAAAGAAGAAACTAAAGAAAAAAATAAATTATTTGTGAACTAACGGCACAAGCTACGAAAAAAATGAGACAAAACTTGTTTACCCAAAAAAAGAGCTACAAATTTTTAATAATTATTTCTAATAGGATGCGCAGTTTTTGCTGTATGCGAAAAACAATAAAAATAAAAAAGTAAATTTTTTGACAAATGACACAAGCTATGCAAAAAAATAAATAGACAAAAGTTACGTGCCCAAAAAATACCGAAAACTCATAACAATTTCTCATTAATAATTTTCGATAAGACACGTAGTTTTTGCTTTAGTCGTAAAAAACAACATTCAAAATCAAAAACATTAATTTTTTTGAAAAAACGACACAAGGTACGAACTTAAATTAACAGAAAAAAGTGGTTCGCCTGAAAAGATCCATAAATTTATTATTAATCATTTTTCGACAGGACGTCTAGATTTTATTTTAATCACACAAAATTAGATCAAAAATTAAAAATTTAATTTTTGGTAAATTGACAGAAAAGACGAAAGAGGACATATATACTATATAGAATCCTATACAGGTTCCTGTATAGGTATCTATATAGGATCCTATATATGTTTCTGCATCAGACCCTATCCAGATGCGCAGTAGCTTTCCTTCAATCGTAAAAAACAAAATAAAAAATAAAAAAATTGTAAATACAAGGAAATAAGAATTAGTATGATTCAATTTTCATGCATAATATGAATTGTAATGATATAAATTTATTGAAATCGTAGATGTTTCAGCGCAGCTTAGAATATAATTTAAAGCAAAATAAGAAACAAATATTAAAATAATCATGATAAATACAGTTTCTGCTTTATTTTGCAATATCTGAATAAGCAATCCCCGACAGAGTTACATATAAAATGCATTATATTTGATATGAAAGTTTTGAGTGGAATGTAGAAAAGTTTACATGTTGCACAAAATCGAGTGCGAAGCACGAGATACGTGATAAGAATGTATTCGCTAAAGCCGAAAGAGCTTTATCAAAAGAGAGTTCACAATCACAAAATTATAGTTGTCGATCCGTTGAACTTCGGTTTTAAATGGTATATGCACGAATACGGGAGAAATTCCAAGACTGAACACGGAGTGCGACAGCTATCAGTTGCACGTATTTTTTATGTCCATTTTTTAGGAATTAAAATATTTACCCATCCAACTTTAAATTTTTAATTGTTCATCCGTGAGAGCAACCGAGCTGGCCCCCAGCAGGGACTTCTATGGAACGTTCACATTGTGAGAGTTCGAATTTTAGAAAAGTTTTATTCAACTTTCGACAGAAAATCATTATTGGTAATTCTGAACTCATAAAACCTTAAAATTAGTAGAGTCAAAAAAATATATGTCCTTTGGACTTTGAAATTTTAGTCGTCGACCTGTGAGGGCAATCGAGCTTGGTGATCTGCGGGGGCCCCTATGGAACATCCATATTGTCAGAGATCGAATTTCAAAAAAGTGTTATAGAATTTTTGTCAGAAATTCGCTGTTTGAAAGTCTAAAATCACGAAACCTTAAAATTTGTGGCGTCAAAAAAATATTCACCTTTTGAACTTAGAAATATTAATCGTTGATCCGTGAGAGCAATCGAGCTGGGCCCCTATCGGGGGCCTCTATGGAACATCCATATTGTAAGAGTGCGAATTTTAGAAAAGTTATATTCCATTTTTAAGAGAAAATCATTATTTGTAAGTCCGAACTCATGAAACCTTAAAATTGTTAGTGCCGAGCTGGGCCCTCGCCGGCAACTCTCATGGAACATCCATATGATGAAAAATTTGAAAGTCATTCAATTTTTGACCGAAATTTATTGTTTGTAAGTCTGAACTCCTGGAACCTTCAAATTTCTGGTGTCAAAGAAATATACGTCCTTTAAACTTTGAAGTTATGATCGTTGATCCGTAAGGGAAACCGAGCTGGGCCCCCTGCGGGGATCCCTATAAAACATCTATATTTCGCCGGGGGCCCTCATCCTAAGAGCTCTCAGCAGGGCTTTTTCCACACGGACATGTAGAAGCTTCGTTTAAATTATTTGACTTACAAAATGAATTTTTTTAAATAGAACAATTAAAACGTGACGTTTAAACCTAGCTTTTTTCTCACATAGCACACTTCCCGAAAAAACTGGTATTTTCTTAGGAGTTGGTCCAAGTGGCCGGGAGAAAAAACCAGGTCTGCCCTAGCTTTAGGCCTCGACTTAAACCTAGGTTAAAACGTAGGTTTATATTCTCTGCGATTTTTTTTCTTAATTAAAATAAATTAGCACGAAAAATGTTTACAGAGAATTCAGTGTTTTTAATTAAAATAAGTATAATTAAGGTTGTTGGTTAAATCCAACTTTGAATTTTTTATAGGTAGGGTAAAGGGGTCAGCGCCAACCAGTGGGGCAAAGGTGATTTTCCTTATAGCATGGCTATTATTTAACAATTTTAGTTCTACTTTGCATCAAATACATCTATTTCATCAGAGAGATTTTGTGACTTACAAAAATCTTCAAAATGGACGTTGCAAGAGAAAAATTATACAGAAAACAGTTTTTACCACGAAAGAATGGAAGTTTCGCTGACAGAGATATAAAGTTTTCAACTCTATTGACAATAATTACCGTATAAAAATTTCATATTTTGACAGATAAAATAATATCACACAATCTAATTATATTAATTAGAGGTAATTCAATTCCAAAATATATCTCATAAATAATTGAGGCTTGGCCAGGGGGGCAAGCACGACGAAAATAATATTAACAAGTGCTTAGGTGAAACGTATCACAAGTTTCGTCGATAAATGATCGGCAATGTAGAACAGCAACTTATCTTGTGGGCTACATGGAAGAAACTATTAAATATTATTATCAATCCGGTCGATATGCAGTTGTCTTGTATTAGTACAGTAGAAAAATTGCGTAAATTCCGTTTCCAGCAAAATGTCAACGAATAAGAGGTTATATTAGAGCTATCTCTATTTTTATTCAAAATAACTTATTCTTCATGTTGGTCATCTTTAAAGGTAATTTTTCCAGTACATAAAATACCACAGAAGCAAACCATCATATTTTCTTATCTTTAAATGTTTTGATTTTCATAAAAACCTGCAGACGGCTTTGCCCTCAGGTGAGGGGCAAAGCCGACGAAATACAGCATGTTAGAAATAATTAAATTACCAAATCATTGTTTTTTTGATGTGATTAATACTTATAGAAATATAATATAATGTAGAACTCGAAATGAGAAAAAACTGGATCAATTCAACATCTTATTAACTTTAAACAAAACATTGACTGTTAACTTGTTGGCGCTGCCCCCCGCCCCTTTCCCTACGGCAGTGACTCAATATAAATTTTTTCCGAAGGATTTGCGAAAGAAAGAAAATTGGTCGAATTTTCGGGGTTTTGCGAGATCCTCAGATCAATAAAATGTTGAAAAATAATCTAATTTGTTGTGGAAATGATTATTTTCACGACAAATATGAATTTTGCGAAAGATAGAAATAAGCGGATAGCAGACGACAGCGCTTGAACGGCTAGAATCGTTTGCAAATTTATTTTTTTACTCAGAATTTTGACATAATAGAATAATTCTCGCGAGATACCAGGTTTTCAAAGGGCCACGTCTTGATGATGGTGATCCTAAGTTTTGCGAAATACATTGCGAAATGGAGAAAAAGTGAGACAAAATTGACATGCCCTGTCTGCGTCTTGTAACTGTATTTGTAATCAGCCACCAGGCTAGTCTAATATGAATGCAAAAATACATTTTTAACTAAAATATTTAATTTAAAATTAATTTTTAACTAAAATATTTAATTTACAATTCATTTTTCAGTTAACAAAATTAATTTTCAACCCCATAAAAACACGAATTTTCAGCCAAAGAAATAAATTTTCAAACAAGATGAATAATTTGTTACCACAGACGATGAATTTTCATCTAAAAAAAATAAATATTTAACCAAAAATGAACCGGTTGAACTGTTATATAAAAACGGGGATTTTCAATGAAATACTTCGATTTTTAACGAAACAAATTAATTTTCAAGAAAAAAGATGAATTTTTAACCAAAAATGGAACAGTTAAATTTTAAGTTCAAAAAATTAATTTCGATTCAACAAATGAATCGAATCTATAACAAAATAGTGAAATTTTTAACAAAGAAATAAATTCACGCACAAAAAGACAAATATTGATAAAAAGAGATATTTCGGGTTCCAACCGTATAAAAAAAAACCACGAATTTTGCTGACGTTTCGTGGAGATTGCAGTTCACATCTTCAAGGCTGCTTCTTTCAGGTCCCCCCTAAAGAAGTGAACTGCAATGCCCACGAAACGTCGGCAAAATTCGTAGTTTTTTTCACATGATTGGAACCCAAAATATCTCTTTTCATCAAAATTTTCTCTTTTTATCAAAATGAATCATCTTGAAAGCATTAAATCTATTATTTGAAACTAATATTCTTTAAAAAAGACTAATTTTCAACAAAATGCATGAATTTTCAACCACATTGTTGAATTTTCCACTAAAAATTATTAATTGTAAACGAAAAATTCAAGAGTTACACTTTAAGTAAAAAGATTAATATTGTCCCAACAAAGAAAACAAAGTTTCATCAAAGTATTAAAATTTTGAAGCAAAAGATTCAATTTGAAAATAAATAATTTAGTGTTCAAAACAATAAATTTCTACCAAAAACAGATCATTATTACTAAAAAAGATGGATTTTCAACAAAAAAGATAAATTTAAAACATACAAATTCAATAAAATGGTTAAATTTTCAACCTTAAAAATTAATATTAGAGCTAAGAAAAAGTATTTAACCAAAAGTGGCATGGTTAAATTTCCAGATAGTAAATTTAATTTTCGCGAAAGAAATCCTCTTTTAACTGAAAAATATAAAGTTTTAACCAAATATGAAACAGTTAAATTTAAAAAAAATTAATTTACAACAACACAAAAACTAATTTTGAAAAAATTGGCGAATTCTCAACCAAGAATGCTCTAGTAACATTTTCGGTAAAAAATAATAACTAAAAAATTGAAGTTTAAACAAAATAATAGTTGTAAACAACAGTAGAGTCAGTTTTTCAACAAATGAATTCAATTCTCATTAAAGAAATGATTTTTAACCACAGAAGATAAATTTTAAAAAAATGGACTAGTTCAATATAAATTAAAAATTAATTTTTAACAAAAAAAAACAGAAGTCTTTTGAACAAAACTGGTAAAGATGAAACCATTTTCAAGTAAGAAGAATATTTTATGAAAAAGATGAATTTCCAAAAAATACGTGAATTTTGAACCAGATAGTTGAATTTGTCAACTGATGAAGATAATATTTCAGCCTTTTCAGACAGATTTCCAACTACAAAAGGACATTTTTAAACTGAAAATTGTAGTTTCCAATTAACTTTACAGTTGAAAATATTATATTCTACAACAAAAACAAGAATTTTTAACCAAAGAAATGAATTTTCAACTAAAAACGATCAATTTTCAAGCAAACGCGAAAGCAGTTTCCAATAAATTTGTTAAATTTTCAAATTTATAAATGAATTTTAATTTAAAAACAATGAATATTGAACCAAAAATGGAATATGTAAATTGTCGGATAAAAAAATTTTAAGTTTACCAAAAGAATTCATTTTTAACCGGAAAATAAACTTACAAATATAAAAAATAATGTTCTTGCAAAAAAGACAAATGTACAACATTACATTTTTGATTATTTAAAAATATCGAATTGGACATAATTTTTATTAGGAAAGTTAATTTTTAACCAAATAAAAAAATTTTAACCGAAAAAGATGCATTCTTAATAAAAAAAATATAATACTACACGTGTCAAACTTAAAAGGATTTAATTTAACCAAAAATAGTTGGACTTTTTTATTTGTTTCAATTAATAATTCAGTTCACATTTGGGGGGAATAACGAGAACTTCTTTTTTTTAAATGAACATTAAGATTCTTTGAGTTCTAATGTTATGTTGCCGACCAGTGAAATGAAATACTTTTCTGTCGATAGCATGATGACTGAAAATTGAAAATTTTTATTGGAAGAAAATTCTTCTTTTTGTTTGAAAATTTATATTTTTCAGGATGAAATTCCTTTCTTATGTTAAAAATTCGTTTTTGATGCTTTTCTTTTACAAAAAAAAATTTTTTAACTGAAAAATTAAGTATACTATAAGCTATATGAGGAGGGTCTGTGATATACAAAGAGGGGTTATAATGAGGTACGACATAGAGTTAGAGCTATTAGTAACACAAAAGGAAAAGAGAGATGGAAAAATATTATGGATTTGACGTACACTAGATCAGTGGTCGGCAAACTTTTTGCTTCATTTTCAGGTATGGTCAGGCTCCACCCGACTTAATTTTTTCTACTACTTTTCGGTCTATTCATGTACCTTAGTGTGAGTGAGCTTACTCCAGCAAGGGTCTTTTGTCCACAGGCACGTCAAAGTAAGAAAATTTGAAAAATTTTAATTTTTTAATTAGCGATTTGAAAATAGCATTATCAGCATCTACAAATTTTTCCGATTACAATGATATATTATTTGCCTAGAAAAGTTAAAAATTTGAAGGAGTTTATAATCAAGAAACATCAGATTGACAGTCAATTTAATACTAAATACTTCTCAAATTTTCAACCTTTATAGACTAATTACATGTCATTGGAATCGGAACAATACGTAGATGCATAATATATTACTTTTAAGTCAATGATCGCAAAATTACGAATTTTTTAATTTCACATTTTTTCCCATTTTATAACAAAGGACCCCTGAGGAAAGGGATGATCTGGCCAAGCACGCAGGTACTGCCCTGAGAGTAGGTCACAGGGCAGCCAGGGCAGGCTACCCTGCCCAGGGCAAGAGCGTGCCGACCACTGCACTAGATGGTATATTAAAGGAAGACAAAGGGAGTAGGGTTGTATAGTTTAGAATGACAGAAGGAGTGAGAGCTTACAGATATTGGATGGATGAAGAGGAGAATTTGTGTAGAGTATGTGGATACGAATTGAAGTCATGGACACATGTATTATAGTCCAAGATCACACTGCGTTTTTTCGAAGGTAAGAAGCGATCGTGATAAAAGATCATGTAAATGAAAGCTGACACGTAGACGATTATGAAACTGCCCCCTGCCAGTTTCAAGTCAATCAAAGCTGCGATAAAATTGGACTTTAAGCGGCAAATTCATTTAATAATCACCTGGTGTGTCCGAGCGGAATGAAATCTGTACCAAATCATAGCCCTCTGCACAAGAAAAACTCATCCTGCCAAGGCTCAAGGTAACAGAAATATTCTTCAGAGATATTTCTTTTCCGAATTTATTTGCTTTCGCTGCTATATTGTGGACGGGAGGCTACGCTAAGAAGAGGCTTCATCTTCGTTGCGGGCGAGGGCTGCTGCGTGGATGCGTTGCGTCGGGGAAGGCGACTGAGCCTCGTTAGAAACAGTAAAAGGATCCATTACTCCAAATTCCCTCAGTAGGTGGCAAACACTTGTGAATGGATTGACCTTTTTCGACAATACCATCATGCTGTGAGCATACAGTTGCAGTGTTGTTGAATGGGACTCGAGGCGCGTTCGTAAAGTTGATTCTAAAAGGAAAGTTGATATTTGGCCTCGAAATACTTAGTTTTAGTTATTAAGTTAGTGTGATTATAATTACTGACATTAAAGTAAATTAAGTATTAAAAGATATCAATATTGTTTATAAGTTTTTCATCCTGAAGTAATGCTACATAATTATAATACAAACACTTTATAATATATAACTAATTTGGTTTTATTCACAATTGTAGGTGTAAATACGTTTTATATAAATATATATACATGATTATATATTTACTATTTAAAAAATTGTATATTTAATATCTAGTGCACTTCACAGAACGATTTTTACAAACAAAAAAAAAGATTACTTCAAATACTATAATATCTTATTACAACTTAATGCCTCGAAAGTTAATTGTTATTATAATAAAATAAAAAAGCAATATTAATGTCATAGGAAGACACATACATATATACGCACAAGTGCACAAACACACGGACGCTTTTTTGTATCACAAGAACATTAAAAAACAGGTTATCGCGGACGTTATTCAAAATTTATTAAAGCACTGAAATTTACATTGTCCCTGCAATACATAATTAAACAACATTAAAATTGCTTTAATCCGGGACTCATGTTATGGAGAATTTTCATAACAATAAGCTTAGCTCAGACATAATTGAAATTAGGAGAACTTTTAGCCTCATCAAAGAAAAGTGTTCATCGTAAACTTTGTACATCATATAAAATTCTATAATCCACATATACAGTTTGTATGCAAATTAATGAAAGTAAAATATCGCCGTCCTAAATAAATTCTAAATATGTATGTATAAATACATACATACAAGCATACATACATACTTACATACAGATATACAAATATATGCATGCATAGCATAGAAATGAGTTATTATTTCGTAAATTAATTATTTTTGATCGAGGTCAAGTATCATTCAGGGTGTCTGGTGACCTTGAAATCAGGAGAGGCATACGGACAGTTGAATGTGGATCTGTGTGATGAAAGAATTGGAAGAATTGAGGAAAAGCAAGGGGATAGGGCGCGGCCAAACGGGTAATATTGAAAAAGAAAAGTAAAAAGCAAAAGTTGATTTCAACATCGTGGAAAATATTTAATTTTTATGATAAGAGGAAACGAAAGCCCTGGAAGATCACGCATTAATATAATTATTATAAGAATTATTATTAGTATTATTTTTTAATGTAGTTATTGCTAATTTTATTATTAAATCAGGAAAAAAATAGTATATAAGCAGCTGATAAGTTAGAGTAAGGACGGAATGTAAATATACATATGTGCAGGGAGCGGAGGCCCTAAAACCCGGGAAAGGGAGAGATTAAGTATACGTACGTGCAAGTATAAACTACAATTTTCTGTCAAAAAGTGTTTTTTTCTTTTAGTTGAAAATTCGTCTCTTTGGTAGAAAATCTTTCTTCTTAATTGAAAATTAATATTTTTCATAAAATTTCATTATTTTTTTGTTAAAAACTATAACATTTCTTGTTGAAAAATTATCTTTAGTTGACAAATTCAACTATCTGATTAAAAATTCATGTATTCGACTAATATATTAGGTATTTTTTTTGTTGCAAATTAATTTTTTGAAGTTTCGTCTTTTCGAAAACAATTTATTTGACAATATCTTTCCTTGCTTAAAAATACATTGCTTTTTAATTAAAATCAAATTCTTGTAGTTGAACTATCGTCTTTTATGTATAATATTATTTGTTTGAAAATTTTTCGTTTGTTTTCAAAACTAATTTGTTTGTCTTACGTTATTTATGGAAAATTTAGCATAAGAAATGTTTTCAATTCTCGCGATTCTTAGCTATTGTATATTTCACAAATTCTTCCTATACAAAAAACAAAAAAATTGGAATATCTTACTAACAGAAGCAATTAGGGTTTCAATTCAAACAGATTTTTCATCTATTATTAAGTATGAAAACATTCCCGCTTTCCGTTTTTGTCGTCATTTTTATGTGACTTAAAGTTGCTTCATGCCCATCGTGCAACTTCTACGTCTACTAGTAGACCGTGGGCTGACAACGTAAATGGGAGCGTGAGACGAATAAGGCCAATTTTCACATGAGATGTTCGTCTGATGATGAGGAACGTAAAAATGGGTGCCTGGCAGGTGTGAGTGGATGCGTTCACCTGTGGCGACCTGTCAAAGGTGCGAATTTTCGGCAGTTAACTTACGTGACTCAGATAAGGTTGAAAATTGGTGTACATGTAGGGGCTGACATTAGAAGTAGTACCTGCGCATTGACAGGCACTTACCTGGATGCAAAAGTGTTGCCAGGCGGCTTCGAAGTCGCCGGAAACTCAGGTGAAATTTCTTGAAATTGATTTTACAGG
>NC_046659.1:35912376-35925896 GCF_010883055.1 Belonocnema kinseyi
CTTTCTACGATAATCTGAAGCTGAGAACGTGACACTGATTATGATTATTTATAGCAGAATAAGTTATTGTTTTAATTGAAAGTGGCTGACGCCAATTCATTGGACAATACTTACTTTATTCGTGTACTAATTTTGAGCACACCTTCTTTTAATTTGCTAAAGATACAGCAGGTGATTGAAAAAATGGGAAAAAGAAGGAAAAATGCGAATAACTTGGTAAATATTAACATTTTGAACAAATACTTCTTATTCATCTTGGAGTATACCTGTAATAGAGTATCTTTCGTCTCTTAATAATTTTCGAAAAAATCACTTGTTGTCAATAAAAAGAGCTTTTTATTCTTATGGTATTTCTTTAATCGATGTTTTCTCCAAATATATCAATTATATCAAAAAATTATATAGCAATGAAAATATGCATCTCCGGGAGTGGACCAACTTTTGTTTCAAACTTTTTCCTGTAAAATCAATTTCAAGAAATTTCACCTGAGCTTCCGGCGACTTCGAAGCCGCCTGGCAACACTTTTGCATCCAGGTAAGTGCCTGGCAATGCGCAGGTACTATTTCTAATGTCAGCCCCTACATGTACACCAATTTTCAACCTTATCCGAGTCACGTAAGTTAACTGCCAAAAATTCGCACCTTTGACAGGTCGCCACAGGTGAACGCATCCACTCACACCCGCCAGGCACCCATTTTTACGTTTCTCATCATCAGACGAACATCTCATGTGAAAATTGGCCTTATCCGTATCACGGTCCCATTTACGTTGTCAGCCCACGGTATATAGTATTTCCGTTTACTACCAAAATGTGAGATGACTGCGAACGAAACTGCAGAAACTAGGAAACACCATGTCAGTCTCATGTAAACGGTAGGACGTGATTGTATTTACGGAAACTTGGTTGCATCCTGGCATAAGCGATGCCGAACTCAGCCTTAATAATTATTACGTCTTTCGGGCAGATAGAAATTCTGGTACCAGCAAGCTTGAAAGGGGCAGGGGTGTATTAATAGCCGTAAGTAATGAACTGCATTGTAATCTTATACCTTCTTCAGAAAATAGTATTGAATAAATTTTTGTTAGAGTTCAAGTTTTTCATACTGATTATATATTCAGCTCTACCTATATTCCTCCGGCTTCGTCGCATGAAGCTTACCTAAGACACTGTACCGAAATCAATGACATCACTATTAGATTCCCCCATGCTAAACTCTTACTTTCAGGTGACTACAATCTTCCTGGGATCTCTTAGTTAAATGACGAATAAGGTGTCTCAATGGAATCAGTGGTGATTCACGAGTATTTAGGAGCGGTTAACTGGACAACAGAGCTACAAAATTACGACATTGAGACATCTATCAAGTTCTTTTACTATCATATTAACTTGCGGTCGAAAAGTATGTTCCTCGTAGAAGAGTTTTCTCATTCACGTATCCTAGATAGTTCAACCTGGAGCTAAAGAAACTAATTCGATTGAAAAAAATAGCACATAAGAAATTCCAGCAAACGCAAACTTTAACGAAGGCTTTTTTATCCCTTAGATCGAGATGTAAAACATTGAGTGAAATATTGTACTCTGAATGTACAATCAGAATTGAGGACGATATAGAAAATAATGCAATGACTTTTTGGCGCTTTTTAAATAACAAACGTTCTATAACATCTGTCCCTAAAGTCCTCACTCACGATGATGTAGAAACAAGCAATGGAAATGAAATCGCTCACATTTTTGTAGATGATTTTAAATGATCTCGATTTTGAATTATCTCGAAAATAATAAAGTATTATCAACCATACAATTATTTTTACAGAAAATCTGTGATAAGCTAAGGGTCCCTGACCCACAGAAAAGCGCGGGATCAAGTGGTATACCTCCTTGGGCTTTTATAGAATTTGAATCCATTATGATTGAATCTTTGCGATGGATTTATAATCAATAATTAAGAACTGGAGTTTTTCCGAAGCGTAGAAAGGTTTCCATAGTTACCCCGATGCATAAGGCTGGCAATCGACAGCATGTAGTCAATTATAGCCCGATATCCATATGAAATGTAGTCTCTAAGATAATAGGCAATATTATCGCAGATTATCTTCAAAATACATTCATAAATATTTTGGCAGATGAGCCAATTTTGAGAGATGGAAGAATCCAGGCTTTCCTTCAGCTGGCACTCGACAGAGGTTATTGTCGTGTGCTACTTGACTTTAATTATTTATATACTCACTTTTCAGCAACTATATATTTCAATTAAACTACATAAAATGTTTTATTCGTAAAGATATATTTCAAAAATAATTTCTATCAATTACTATCTGGAATCTATTAACACTATGAATAGGCCCTCATTGGTTTTCCTACTGATGACCTCGCTAGCTGAGTGCGACGCTTTCGCTTGTGCCTTCGATAGATGGCCACTTTAGGGCCTCGATAGAAAATAGGAAATCTAAACAGGGCCTCTTAAGAACCAAATTACAATTTCTACTCGGGCTCGTAGAACCAAGGTAACTAATCTCACAGTCTGCAGACAATATATCACAAATTGTATGAACTCTATTAACCAGGTAGATGCTATTTATACTGACCTCGTTAAAGCCTTCGATCGGGTTAATCATGATCTACTTCTATCAAAATTACAAGCTTATGGTGTTACAGGATTTTTGTTAAACTGGTTCGGCAGTTCCCTGAAGGAGAGATCACAGTTTGTAAAAATGGATGGATCCGAATCTTATAGTTATTGTCTCAGTTAGGAAGCTCCAGGGCTTGCTCTATGCTGACGATCTAAAATTATTTTCTGTGGTTAGATCAATTGAGGACGCTAAACTCCTACCAAAAAACTTAAAGAGTATCAGTTCTTAGTGTCAAATAAATGGAATGTTTTTTAATGTCGACAAATGCCAAACTATCTCATTCTCGCGCAAATCTCGAATTTTAAAACTACAGTATCATATAAATAGGTCTCCACTCCAGATAACTGCAAGCATAAATGACTTAGGCATAATATTTAGCGGCGATCTTACTTTTACAGAACAATTAGCAGCGTGGTCCCAGTAGGCACAAAGTTTGGCGACGTCTTTACGACATCGTTACGACATCTTTACAATAACTTTACGACATCCTATGTCCATGTCGTTAAGATGTCTTTACGATGTCGTAAAGACGTCGCCGAATTTTGTGCCTACTGGCGTCCTTAAAGCTTCGGAAATACTTGAACTTACACTCCGCGTCTCTAAAGACATCCGACAAATAAAAACCTTGAAAACGCTTTTTGCGTCCTTAGTCCGACCCATACTAGAATACGTCTTCATGAAATGGGCTCTGCATCAAAAAGTCTATAAGACTGGTTACCTTAATATTGTTAATCGAATGCTAAAACTCGAATCCTTGGACAACAGAAGAACTCTTGCGGGTTAAATATTTTTACACAAAATACTTAATGGCCACATTGAATGCCCTGCGATATTGCAACAAATACCATTCTCAGCACCATCGAAAAAGTTGAGAGATGTTCAATTGTTCGAAGTACCTAAATATAACAGAGATTATGCCTCACATACCACAGTGACGGAAATGTACGGTGTATTTAATTCAATTAACAATATTTCTTACGATGTAGATATCTTTAACCAACCTATTAATCAATTCATTACTACGAGCAAGGCTTTTTCGCACATGTAGCAAATCACTGTAATTAGGTACTTCATAATTTTATATTGATGCGCATATGTAACCTAACCGGCATTACTTCCCTAATTTTATGAATATTCGTAATCAATATCTGCACGCCTTTTCAAATTATTTTGTAATACTTTAAGTAACGTCGCAATGACTGAAAAATTAATAATTTTATGATTACTCCTTCTTTTTTCACGAATATTAATACTAAGCCTACTATTATGTAAACGAACAAAATATTTAATACACTAAATCAAATCAAAATTCCTTTCTTCTATCGAAAACAAAACTATTTTGTTGAAAATTAAATTTGTTATCTGAAATGAAGACCAACGACACATATGAAAATGGCGCATTACGTAGAATTGTATAAATAAGGTAAGTATTATACAACCTATTCTCGCTTTACAGAACACTAGTATTAATCGCATAAATTTATTATTGAAAATAACAATATCTGCAGATTTTTGCAGACATTTAAAAACCATCGTCCTCTCAGTATCGAGATATATTGATTCATTTTGATCAGTCCTAAAACGTTAATTAACATTTCGGACATCAAAAAAGTTATGGCATTTCGCAGGCTACAGACGCCTCCACAATGAATGGGAGGCTTCAACTTGAAGCATTCGTATATCCTTGCTGATTAATCTCAGTTACGAGAAAAGGTAGCATTAGCGCTGTACACCGACCATTCCATCGCTTCTAAGCAGGACAAAATATTTCAGGTTTTAGTTTAATATAAAACTGTGCATGCTTTGAACATTTTATTTCTAAACTTATAACTTTAATCGGATATATGCCAACAGATAAATTCAAAGACCGAATCCATTTTAAATCAGACAGGACTTTACACTTAAAATTGCAGAATCTCTCAGGGACGAAATATGTCGAATTTTAGAAGTTGTAAAAAAACATTTTCTAAAAAGTCATGCGTATTTAAATTTTTCCGTCGTTTCGGGAACATTACAGTTTACTTCTTCAGGGCTGACCGGAGACTGAGGTATCAGATTATGGTGTTTTTATGTATACTGTTTACGATGTCTATGATTGGCCAGAGTGCCCCAACGTGGGGAATGGTCGAACCTGATTAGCTAATCAAGTCTTTTTATTTAATCCGGGAGAACGGAAAGACAAATCGGATTAGTATTATATTCATCGTCACTACTAATGCTATTAGGGTATTTTAAGATTTTAATTGCATCTCTATGTTTTCTCAGAAACATATTGTGTGTTTTTTCAAGGACTGTTGTTTTGTCAAATAAAACGTGGTGTTCTGTTTGGATATGATCTTTAGCTAGTGATGATTGCGTGAAATGTTTTAGCCTCCTTGACTCTCATGTTCCTATACTTTGACTCACCTGTCTACCGGTTTCTCCAATATAGGCGTTGCCACAAGAACAAGGGAGTTTATATACTCCTGGATCACTAAGGGGTGCCTTTTTTCTTGAGGGTTATTTAGTAGTTGCCTTATTTTTTCTGATGGTTTAAATATGGTTAGGATGTTGTGTTTGATAAGAATTCTTCCTGTATGTTCTGTGATGCCTTGGATGTAGGGTAGGGTGGAAGTCCTATTTCTCTCTCTTTCATTCTTAGGTTGTATTGACTTGTTCCTTTGAGTGTATTTTCTTATTGCTTTATCAATTTGTTTGTTTGTGTAATCGTTCTGTATTAGGCTTCATTTAACGTTTTCTTATTCCTTTGGTAAGTTTTTAGGATGTAATCGATTGATGAAATTAAAAAACTTATTTAGTTCATTTCGTCCATGTCGTCAGATGACAAAAGTGCTATCAACGTAACCAAACCAAAATTCCGGTTTAAGCTTGGCTTTCTTGAAGATTTAAGTTTCTGGATGATCCATAAAGATGTTGGCTATTACAGGTGAGATTGAGGATCCCATTGATGCCCTGAGGTTTGTTAGTAGAATTGGTTATTGAAAGAGAAGTAAGTATTATTGAGACAGTGTTCTATCGAAGGTACGAGTTCCGAAGAAAAGTTTGCCAAAGATTTAATAATATCAATTGTATCAGTGATTGGTACGTTCGTAAAGAGAGATACTATGTCGAAACTTACTATGATGTCTTGGGGTTGAGTGTGAATCTGTTTTATCATTTTAATAAAGTCAAATAAGTTTTGTATGCGATATCCTGATAAATCTCGGACCAATAAAAATTCGATAAAAGTATAAGTTTACATGTAAAGTGAGTTCGCATAATTTAGAGCTTAATGAGCTATGCTAAAGTCTCTTGAGGAAATAGTTTACAAGAAAAGAGGTTGAAGGGTGTCCATTACCTGGCCGCTCGTGGCCGCTCGAAGCCTTGAAAAAAGGGGTCTGCTTCTGTACGGTTCCGTGCAGAGTGAAGGTATTGGTCGATGACTACTATTGGCGAGAAAATTCGAGTCCTCTGGCTTTGACTTTGAATAAGTACGTGAAGAAAAAATGGTGAACAGTGAACTTTGAAGCATAGTTTTTATGTAAAAAATAATAGGAAAAATCTAAAAAAATTCATGGTGGTACATTGAACATTTCTGAACAGATTTCCGTCGAAAAAATTGCAAAATATAAATAAATGTTCGTTTTTTGTGAATAAATATGCGAGCGCACTATCTTTAGATCTAATGAAGATAATGAAGTAATTTAAATTGAAGGTAGTTAGTTGAACTATCTGTAATAATTTACAGTTTGAAAGATGTATGTGCTTCTTGTTGTCTTCGTACTAATTGCGATATTTAAAGTCAGTTTTTTATATAGGAAAGCAAGTGCGAGAGTCCAGCGTCGTGCCGTTTGTTTAGGGGATCGTCCTCGGTTTTCCTCAGCCCGACCTTCCCAACTGGTGCCTCCGAGCCACACACTGGCCTTCAAAACCTTTCCCTGTGTTGAGGAAAACCGAGGCCGATCCCTTACAACATTTGCACCTTTGAAACGAGACTTTTTTCATTAACCTGCCATTTTTTCTTAACATACTTATTGAACTTCAAAGCCAGAGGACTCGAATTTTCTCGCCGATAGTAGATCTGGCCATATCCTTAATATGAAATTTCTAAACGATATTGTCGATTTCGATTGTCACACTACTTGATTTTCATTGCTATATGCGTGAGACACGAGTTGTGAATGGGTTAGACAGAGTTGGAAAATATTGACAAAATTGTCACGATTGCTCATCCTTTGATAGCTACACGCGTGCGAAAGGGACATTCGTGAGTCACCGTGAGTTAGACAGTAATGAAACGTTACACGTCTTTTCTTGAAGTTAATGATCCCAACGGAGCTGCCTTGATCTGCGCTTGCTTGGTTTTGAGTGATGTTCATTGTCTACGGTGCGCGTCTGTACATGATTTTTAAGTACGTACGCGAACTAGAGCCAGTGAGCGTCGCACAGTTAAAGCATGCGCAAGTATTTTTTGATCACTGTTGGGAATAATAATCGAATCAAAATTCGAGGTCGATAATACGAATCAACGCTTCTTCTTCACCAACGCCTTGCCCCCCGTACCGCTGCAATACAGGCCCTCTGCATGTTATTTATAATCGAATTCTTCTTTCAATTTAAGCCTCTCTGCTTGTTATTCATGAACGTATTTTCATTTCAATTTCGGAAAGGACATTTTAAAGCCTTCACAGCATTTAAACGAGCTATCTGGACCATTAGTTATATCTACCTGAGTGCCTGCGGAGAATTTCTCACAGATTCTCAGAGTCTTGAGAATCTTTAACATATACCCTAAGATTTCTATCGGTAGGGTCAGTATATTTTTAATTACAAGTTAATGTTTAAGATATTACTTGCTAATAATATAAACATTAATATTAGATAGTATTCCTATGAAGCATGGAATTTGTTCTAAGTTTTGTTATTCAAGTGCATTGCTGGTGTAAAATGCGATAACAATTCTTCGATATTTTGAGGTTAGGAACTAATTTGAGAATACAAGAGCGAACTGCTGGTCGCAGAATTATATGTTTTTTGCCAATTTAATGTAAGTCATCCGTATATCTACAAAAATCTATAAAACACTATTTTTTGCTAAGAAAAGTTACGAAAATGTACTACAAAAACTTTACGACCTTTAAGCTTTTACTCATTTTTCTTAATACAAAGAAAATACTCCGTGAAAAAACAGAAACAAATTTAATAAAGATTAAAATAGAAAATAGTTTTTTATGTTTTCTTCCTACTTCTTTTCGATAAATTTTTTAACTGCGAGCATTTCGCTCTTGAATTGCAAAATGAAATATTAACCTCAAAATTTCAATAAGTTGCTACCGCATCTTATATCAGCAATGACATTTTATAACAAATTCCATGCTTCACAGGAACAATACTTAATGTTAATGTTTATATTGAATGCAAATATTAACTAAAACATTAACTTATAACTAAAAATACACCAGTGTTACACTAACTTTACACAATACCAGAAAAGTACCATTAAACTCCTTACACTTCACCTTCACCACTTTAACGACATATGAGAAATTTTTAAATTAAGCAAATGACTAGTATAAAGAGAACTATGTATTAATGTTATTTTAATTTTTATATTTTCATAATTAATATACAGGAAGTCTATGCCCGCATACAAACCAGGCTCCCTTTCAAAATATCCCCTTCTCTTTCCAAGTCGTCCGTATAGATTTGGCCGCGTGATAAATTATAAGGTTTGGCCGGACGTTTACAGCTGACATAATCAAACAACTTAACGGCCCCGTAAACAAATCTGATTACCTTAAAAATGAAAATAATACAAAAATATAACATCAATAATAAATTATGCTGATTCAAGTGCACTTCCCAATTTAGAGTAAAAACTACTGTAAGGTGTAGCGATTCTAAATTCTCCTTTTCACGGCGAAGAAGTGACATATCAGATTGCAAATTCAAGTATTAAGCTTATAGCAGCTCTTCTATGCACGCAACGAGAAACAATTTCTAAAATTTGAATTGATTACTTCAAATTGCCAAAACTCATTTAAACAGTGGCCAGTTACTAGGACTAACCAAAAGCACTTTCTTATAAAATGAATAGTTTAATATTATTTTTTGATTTAACTCCTGTTAGAAAATACTTCGCTCTATAGTTGGTTATATTGCTTTTATTTAAAACAACTGCTTTGGTATTTTTCAATTATTAATAAGTTAAAAAGTGAATTCTCATTATGTGCTCGTGAAAATTCTTATTCAAATGTCGCAAAGACGTCGTAACGTCGTCGCAAAGACGTCGTAAAGACAGTGACCTACTAGTTTCAATTTGAAGCGCACAGCATTATTGCAAAGAGCACACATCCCAGACTTCAAGTCTGAGTTTTAAGCAAATCGCAGTTCTTCTATCTACATTAGGAGAAACAATTCTTAAAACTGATAATCATTACCTCAAATTGGCAAAACTAATTTAGCCAGAGGCCAGTTATTAGATACTAGCCAGGCACTTTCTCACAAAATAAAACTTTTAATCTTATCTTTTGAATAAATTCCTGTTAAAACATAATCCACTTCCATAATGGTGATATTCTTCCCATTTAAAATACATTATTTGTTATTTTTCAATCATTAATAAGTGGAAAAGCTGATTCTCAATATCCGCCCGTGAAAATTCTAAGCCAAATGTCGTAAAGACGTCGTAACGACGTCGTAAACACTATGGCCGACTAGTTTCAATTCGAAGCGCACAGCATCAAAAACAGATTGCTCAGCAAAAAAAGAAATATATCACAATATAATAAAAATAATAAATTAGGATGATTCAAGGGCACTCGTAAATTTAGGGTAAAAACAACTGAAAGTTGTAGCAACTTTAAGTTCTCCTTTTTATTGCAAAGAGCACACATTCCAGATTTAAAGTTTGAGTTTTAAGCAAATCGTAATTCTTCTATCCATATTAAGAGAAACAATTCTTAAAACTTAAACTAATTACCTCAAGTTGCCAAAACTAATTTAGACAGAGGCCAGTTATTAGATATTAGCCAGGCACTTTCTCACAAAATAAAGAATAAATTCCTATTAAAAAAGAATCCGTTTCAATAATGGTGACATTCTTTCCATTAAAAATACATTATTTGTTATTTTTGAATCATTAATAAGTGAAAAAGCTAATTCTCAATATCAGCCCGTGAAAATTCTAAGTCAAATGTCGTAAAGACGTCGTAAAGACTAGGAGATACTAGTCACAATTTGATGTGCACAGCTTCGATAACAAATTTTATCACCGTAGAAAGGAATATAACATTAGAACACAAATAATAAATTGAACGATGTTTTCAGAACTTGCCCAGGTATGAGTTTAATAAGGGATTGTCCATATATTACGTAAGACGTTTTTCTGTTGTTTGAATAAAGACGAAAATATTATTTTTATCAAGTTGAAAAGGACGCAGCGATATAAACAAATGAAAAATGTCTTACGTAATATATGGACGATCCCTAAGGTGTTTCGTTTTTTTATTCTTCTGGTCTATATTTTATATATTTATATTCATAGACTAGTAGACCAATACAACTTTACACCTTTTCATATAAATAATAATTATTTGCTGATTCAAATGCACTTCTAAATTCAGGGTCAAATCAATTTTGAGTTGTAGTAATATTAAGTATTCTTTTTTATTGTGAAGAAATGAAAAATCGGTTTTTAGTATTAAATTTATATTATTTACAGTTGCTGTCATAACCTAACTTTTGCAACAAGAGCTATACATTTACATTAACTTTTACAAAAATTAAAAGATTTACTAAGCTTCACATTTTTAATATACTAATTGTAAATTTCTCACAAATTTATCATTTTTTACCATTTTCCATATATATGCACTATATACCAGGAGCTGATAAAAACATTTTCTGGTTACTTTTTCAACGAGGAATCGTCCACCAATAAAACACTCCACAGTACAATTAAAAATGGGTATTAATTATTTAGTAAGAATATATCAATCAAGTATGAGCTTGTTGTGCACTCTCCTATGGCCTAAGGCGTAAACCAAGCTGACTCCAGTACAAGGATCACAAAAAATCATATAAACATCACCGATTTCCTCAATAGCACTATTCTTAAGAAATGTACGAAGAAATGAATTTTTACACTTATTTTTCTTCTTTAAAAAAATATTCTTTATAAAAAGCAGTAAAAATAACACTAATTGACGCTTAAAAAATGTACTTTTATGTTTCATATATTTTTTCGTTAAAAAATTTTTATTTTTAAAGCTGAAAAGTGATAAATTGTAAAGGTTTCAAACTTAGACATGACCTCAAAAACAAGCAATTCTAATTAAATACATTAAAGTTATAATTCGAAAAGTAGGTAAGCTCGAAATGGGTTGTTACAAAATGATGTACTTTTTATGTACAAGAGAAACATGTGATTTCCAGTGTTTGGAATTTCTTTTTTAAGTTTGAGATAGATTAGGGTGAAACCTAATTAAATGTCCACACGGAAAAAATCCGGGTGGAGGGGGGGGGGCAGATACCTAACAACCAATGTACTACACTGACAATACTATATCGCATGAATTACAATATATATATCGTAATTCCTGCGCTATATATCGTAATTATCGTATTATAATAGTGCAAAATCGTGATATCATACATTGCAAGTTTTAACATTATACTCCGCATAATCGTACAATCTATAACGTAAGAACTTAAGTTTATTACGCTATCACATTGTAATTTTACTTTTGTGATCTTGCGAGGGTTTGAGTAGTGAAAAAACGATCACAGGAAAAATTAAAGATAAAGTTTACATCGATTTCAGGTGAAAAATTCACCGGAACAAAAATTAACCTTGCCAGATAAACTTCACATCAATCGAAGATAATTTCCGATTTGTAACCTTGTCTGGATAATCTTTCATCGTATAATCTCTCCATTTTTATTCGAGGTATAGTGAAAATTACGACGCCAGCGCTATCCAGCGTCGTCTAACTTCATTAAATTTGAGAGAAAAGGAGATTCCCATCTGTCCGTTACATTTTGCGTCGACGAGTTCAGAATTATTTTCCTAACATCAGTTGAAGGTCTTACCTGCAACAATTTTTTACTTTTTTCTGTTATTGCTTTAAATCTGGTGTGCCGATTTATAGCTCGAAATCACTCATACTCTGTCTTGTTCCCATTGCTGCTAAGGACGCCGTAAAGCAGACGAGAGCCACAAAATTTAACTTCATTTTTTTCTGTCATATTAGTGCATTATAATATCGTGCAAAGCTCCAGGACCTGATTGTACGCTATTATATTGTGTATTCTTGCAATATAGAGGTTTTTCAATATCATTGTGCGATATCTTTTTCTTTGTGTACGGTTATTCAATTCTTCTGGAACCAGCTTAACCCGGCTAGCGAACGCCCCAAGTACTAGTATGGAGACAACATTGATTCTGTGGGTTTGGGACTAGAGTAAACCAACACAAAAAAGCTTGTGCTGTTCGATGCTGATATGCCAGCAGTTCGAAAGAACCGGGACAAGATGTGTTCTATTATCTAGACCCGAATAGTCCCGAGCCCAATCGGTTGCACTTTGATAAACGCGTGCGTGATACTGTTGACATGAGACTTCTATAGCTGCAGCACAGTTAACGACAGTGACAGTAAATTTTTACGGTAGATGCAATTGAAAATCATTTTATTTAAATTTTACATGTTTATTTTCAGAAATGACATAGAAATACAGTAGAATATTCAGTGAAAGGAATTTTTATGAAGAAAAAAAGATTTAAAGTCATATTTGCGACAAGCAGGTTGCCTCTGGAGGCTACGAGCGGGAGGGTTGGGGGGAGGTTTCATGAAACCGTAGGGGCATCCAGTTATACGCTTAACTTGATACCCCTCTGAAAATATATAATACATATTTTTTTAATTTCAATATGATATGAAAAATTTTCGAGAAATATATTTGAAAATTATCATGTTAAAATAAGTGACCATCTTAACTTGTTTATAACTAAAAAAGTATTTATAAGAAAAAGTTAACATTTTTTGTGATATGCGATTGATCCCGAACTTCGAAATAAAAGTATACTGAAAAATTGCTCCAATGAATTTTCATAGATAAATTAGGCCTTTTCATAAACAAATATAGTTGCTAAGAACAGACCTTATTTTTTTCACTTTTTTGTGAATTAATATTCGTGACGCATTTCGAAATATGCTATAAAAATGTCAAAGTGGAGAAATGAATAGCTTATGAATAATGCATTTTTAACTGAAGCTGTTACAAATTAATTCTGTTAATACGTGGAACGTGCAGTAGCACGCACGCTTGAAGAATGTAACGACTGGTGTACAATTCTGGATTTAAGGTGTAAAAATTTTAAGGATTATTTTTTACTGTGATACTCACAATTAAGAATTTACTTGAATTTTTACTTTTTTTGAAGTTGATATGATTTAAGTATCCTCAGCCCAAAAATAAAGCGAAATTCACAATTTAATTTGAAAAGCTCTGACGCGTATCTTACCCAAAACTTGATTCCAAACTTCTTATGCTAGGTTTTGCAAAAAGGAGCATTTAAAGAACAAGTACTTTGATAGCTGAAACTACTATTACCCTATTCAAATTGTATAGGCTTGCA
The DNA here is from genome assembly GCF_010883055.1 of Belonocnema kinseyi. NCBI lineage: Eukaryota > Metazoa > Arthropoda > Insecta > Hymenoptera > Cynipidae > Belonocnema > Belonocnema kinseyi. The sequence goes on from NC_046659.1 coordinate 35,925,627, forward strand.
AGAAGGCATATGAAAAAATCATTAATATTAGCTATTATAATTAAAAAATTTTCAATCCATACACGGAGAGAATTGTTGTAGTATCTGCTACTATTTCCGTTTAGTAAGCTAAAGTATCGTAATAGTAACTACGTGATGGTTAAAATCCACTACACGCTGTTTAGTTTCATTGGGTTGCTTTTACTAAACAGCGTAGTACGGGCCTTGACTACCTGTATAGTAAAAGCAACTTCTCTGCACCATAGTTTAGTAAATATAACTACTCTACCT
>NC_046659.1:35925996-35927206 GCF_010883055.1 Belonocnema kinseyi
GAATTTCTAATTTAAGTAGTGTTCAGTTAAAATTTGTTTAATTTTTCAATATTTGATGTTTCTAGCTTAAAATTCCTTAAAATTATATAATTTTGACAATTTAGGGTCCATTGATTGATTTTTTAAGTCAGCGCATTGAAAATGATAACGGGGATTTATATTTTTTTATATTAAAAATATGTTAGTACTTTCAATTTTATATGCGTAAATTATTGTATTCTGAGTGTATAACTGTAAAGAAATAATTGGGGGTCTTTTGAAAAACGTAACAAAAAATTTGAATACGCATAACTTTGTGAACATTTTTTTACACTAATCGCAAAAATATACATCGCCTAATTTCTTTTAAAAAATCAAAATATTTTTCTCTGAGAGATTCTGCGATTTTAACTTTAGGATCTGCCACCTTTGAAATGGATTTGGTCTACTACTAATTATTAAAAATCAAATGTTAAAAGATTTCTGGAAAATATATACTCACAGAAGTAGGCTCATCTACTCCCCTCCTCGTCTTTCGAGTTTCAGGGCAAGGTACGAGCCTCTTATTCTGATCCTCTGTAGGCGCCTCAGAGGATGTGTCAGTTATTGAGGACTCTGGAATCTCTTAAATTCTGGAGTTTTCGCACCCAGAATTACTTCCTCATCTACCACATCAACAATCACCTGCAAGACCAAAAATTCATTTTAAAGAAAAAAATAAGCGTATTCGTTTAATGCACATTGTAATAAACATTTCTTCTTATACATACCTCTCTATCCCTCCTAAAATCTTCAAGTTTACCCAAAAATTTCAGCCTATCCCCTATTGGAGGAATCAAGACGCTCAGTGCCTCAAAACTTAATAAATAAAGAGTGGGCACGTCAATTTTATTATCTGCAAATCAGAAAAATAATATTTTATTATATTATAACAAATTACATTGGTTGTATACTACCGAACTCACGAAAATACTGCGGAAGGCTTTACATTCCTAAATTCCTATAATTCTGTTATCTAATTATAAATTTTCAAGAATATACAAACGTTCTTTACTGCCTCCTATCGGAGATAAACAAGTTTTAAATATACATACAAAGGAATTCGTGTGAACGTGAGTTGGGCAAAAACAGATATGAAACAAATTTTGAGGTTAGCATAACGAGCGCGTCACCGTGCTGTTTATTCTATCTGCAGTTGTAACTTACCTTCAAACACTTTCACATACGAAGA
>NC_046659.1:35927306-35928494 GCF_010883055.1 Belonocnema kinseyi
AGTCATACAGCGTTTTTTCTTTTATATATAATCCTGTTTTGGAGTATTTGAAATGCCCTAAAGGTGAAAGGGTATCACATAATTATTATGGGAGTGATAGTTTGCCAAAAGCACTGGAGCAGCAGGGTTTGGATGTGACACATCAAAATTTGCTCGTTGAAATAATCATCGACAATGAATTAAAGACTTCAAACACTGAGTAAGTTGTTAATTTTTGTTTTGTTATTTTTTGATAACAACTGTAATGAATTCATTATCATAACTGGAAATTCATGTTACTGATCACTTGCATTAAAAAAGAACGGTTTAATTGCACATTTTTATGGATTATTCGGTTTACGCTCTTTGTCGCAATGAAAATTTAAATTTGTCTTATAATGTAACAGTTTATTCATAAAATATTCTTAAATATCGTATTAAAAATTATACCAATTCATATTTGATTTTTGTTCTTTGTAGGATTAGTCCTATGCGGCTAGAAAAACTTGCTAAGGACATTGAAGAGATTTTCCCCAATGAAAAAAAAAGTAAGAATTCTTTTGACGCATATGGGAAATTTCGAATTATTTTTTAGCTTCAATATGTTTAACATTATTTTTTATTTTTTTAGGGCATTTACTTCATCCCATACTCTTCGAAAAAGGTCAACGGAAAAGTTGTCAAAAATAACAACGTACAAGGCAAGTTATGGTGGAAGTACAACAATAGCTGTAAAATTTTACTGAACGAGGGAACCCGTATTCGGCGGAGAGTATCCAAAAAAGACGATCAGTTATTGCCAAGTGAGTATCAGGACTTTAAGATCGAAGCTGTTTCGGAATGATTTAATTATAGTTAAAACATTTTTTTAATGCTTCTATAGGTGTTCCAGTACCAGAATCACTGACGGGGATTCTCCTGTGGCTGGAAGGCCAGTTAGAAATAACTGAAAATTTGGTTAATAAGTGGAAAGAGACTGCTCCATGCAGATATAACATTTTGCTCCAGGATCAGCTGCAGTGTGACGTCCTTATTAAAAGATCCGGGAAATGTGTACTGGACAGCTATTTCATTAAGTACCCTTTTCTGAGGCAACCCGGCGGATACGCTTTAGTAAGTATTGTTTCTAGGCAATATTTGCGTAAAGTGTGTCTTGAATATGTAATTATTATTATTATTATTTTGTTTACAGCTGGAGCAGGACTTTCT
>NC_046659.1:35928594-35929781 GCF_010883055.1 Belonocnema kinseyi
TGTAGGTTCTGTAAAATGCCAAAGCATCAAACTCAAACAAACTGCCCCCTTCGAGACGAGCTAATAAGAACACGCGATCAGTATGAAACAGACGGTTTTCATGAACAAAAGCAAACCAGCGTTAAAGAAAATTCAATTTGGAACCTCGTTGAATATTTTCACGTGATATTAAATTATTTTTCTGATATAGCCCATGATTTTCTCGAAGGAGTCTGCAGGTATGATATGCAACACATTTTGCATTATCTTATTTGTGGGTGTGATAAAACCCTTAATCTTAATCGATTAAATTCAAAAATAAAATCATTTAATTATGAAAAAAATGGTTTTCGTAACAAGCCGCCCCTGTTGAGATACGATGAGGTCAATAAGAAAAAATTATCCATATCTGCAAGTCAAATGCACACCTTTATTTTAGTATTTCCGATGCTTGTTGAAGATTTAATTGAAGGCGGCATTGACATGGAGCAGGAAATCTGGCAGTTATTCTCCTTACTGAGACAAATCATGGATATTTGTTTCGCGAAATCTTTGAGTAGAGATATGATTGATATATTTGATTGTCTCGTGAACCAACATCATAATTTGTATCTCAGATTATTTAATGATACTTTAAAGCCAAAATTTCACAACATGAAACGCTACTCACAGATTATGCGAATGTCTGTTCCTTTATCTCATCTCAGTCTTTTGCGATATGAGTCAAAGCATAGAGAATTAAAAAAATATTGCCTCATCAACAACCTCACGAAAAAATCCTTGTCACACTATTGCTGTTAAAGAACAGCTGCGATTGTGCTATCGCCTTATTGGCAAGCGTGGCTTATCACCTGAATTTGAATTGGGAGATGGTGATAGTCTAGATAGCGAAACGTTATGGATACAGTTAACTGAATTTGTGAAATGTATTCCTGAAAACTTTTCAGGACCTTGCTTAGATGTTTCGTGGGTACAAATTAATGGAACAAAGTATAAAGTTGGTTCAATTCTAGTTATTGATGTCGATCCGGAAGGCTTTGTAGAATTTGGAAAAATTTTTTATATTTTCGCCAATGAAGAGGAGCGAGTTCTGTTTGCCTGCGAGGAAATCATAGTAAAATCTTTCATTGAAGAGTTACATGCATATGAAGTAATTAACTCTTTTGAAAAGTCCTGTTGTTTGGCTGAGAATTTGGTATCTCCGTATT